>NC_090651.1:370086762-370359262 GCF_040937935.1 Hyperolius riggenbachi
AAACAAAAACAATGCACTTACCGAGTATCTGTCTGAGGCCATTGAATATCTTCCATGGAAGATCAGACCATGTTTCTTCCTGTCCATGCCCATGACTGGTGTTGTGCCTTTTGTTTTCATAGGTCTCCCCATCATATTCAAGGTTTCTTTGTGTTGGTGTGGGATGCGATGATTCTGACGTGGGACTTTCTACATCACCATCAAGGTTGACTGAACAGCCTTTAAGCCTGACATGAGACATTGTAGCCATACTGTTTTCTTCAAATCTTGTTGGCTTTGATGGCCTGCCTTCAAGCTCACGAGAAACTGTAGCCAGATTGGGTTCTTTAACCCTTTTCTGCTTTATTAGGCTCCCTTTGAGTCTATCAGAAGACTCTGTAGCCTGACTGGTTTCTTCAATTCCTTCCTGCTTTGATGACCTGCCTTCAAGCTCATCAGAAAACAATCTACCCAGTTTGGTTTCTTCCATTTTTTCTGACTTTGTTTGGATGTCTTTAAGTACATTAAAAGACACTTGACTGGTTTCTTTAACTCTTTTCTGCTTTGATGACCTGCCTTCAAGTTCATCAGAAAACACCTTAGCTTGACCAATATCTTCAAGCATTTCTTGAATAGTTGTCCTTTCGTCAAGCTCATCAAAAAACTTTGTAACAGGATTGATTTTTCTAAACCTCTCTGGCTTTGCTGGGATGCTGTAAAGCTCTTCAGAAGATACTGTAGCCAAATTGATATGTTCAACCCTTTCCTGCTCTGCTGGGCAGCCTTCAAGTCTATCAAAAGGCACTGCAGCCAGACTGGTTTCCTCAAATATCTCCTGCTTTGATGACCTGCCTTCAAGTTGTTCAGAAGACACTGTTGTCAGATTGGTTTCTTCAACCCTTTCCTGCTTTGTTGGGATCCCTTCAGGTCGATCAGAAGACATTGTAAAGTGACTGGTTTCTTTAAATCTCTCCTGCTTTGATGACTTGTCTTCAAGTTCTTCAGGAGATACTGTTGCTGGACTGGTCTCTTCAAACCTTTCCTGCATGGCTAAAACCTCTTTAAGCTCATCAGAAAACACTGTAACAGGATTGACTTCTCTAAACTTTTCTGGCTTAGTTGAGATGCTGTCAAGCTCTTCGGAAGATACTGTAGCCAAAATGACTTCTTTGACCCTTTCCTGCTCTGCTGGCCAGCCTTTGAGCCTATCAAAAGGCACTGCAGCAAGACTGGTTTCTTCAACGCTCTCCTGCTTTGATAACTTGCCTTCAAGTTGTTCGGAAGATACTGTGGCTGGATTGTTTTCTTCAAGCCTTTCCTGCATGGTTGGCCTTTCTTCAAACTCCTCAGAAGACACTATTACAGGATCGGTTTCTTTTAACCTTTCTAGGTTTGTTGGAATGTTGTCAAGCTCTTCAGAAGACACTGTAACCAAACTGATTTCCTCAATTCTTTCCTGCTTTGATGACCTGCCTTCAAGCTCATCAGAAAACAATCTACCCAGTTTGGTTTCTTCCATTTTTTCTGACTTTGTTTGGATGTCTTTAAGTACATTAAAAGACACTTGACTGGTTTCTTTAACTCTTTCCTGCTTTGATGACCTGCCTTCAAGTTCATCAGAAAACACCTTAGCTTGACCAATATCTTCAAGCATTTCTTGAATAGTTGTCCTTTCGTCAAGCTCATCAGAAAACTTTGTAACAGGATTGATTTTTCTAAACCTCTCTGGCTTTGCTGGGATGCTGTAAAGCTCTTCAGAAGATACTGTAGCCAAATTGATATGTTCAACCCTTTCCTGCTCTGCTGGGCAGCCTTCAAGTCTATCAAAAGGCACTGCAGCCACACTGGTTTCCTCAAATATCTCCTGCTTTGATGACCTGCCTTCAAGTTGTTCAGAAGACACTGTTGTCAGATTGGTTTCTTCAACCCTTTCCTGCTTTGTTGGGATCCCTTCAGGTCGATCAGAAGACATTGTAAAGTGACTGGTTTCTTTAAATCTCTCCTGCTTTGATGACTTGTCTTCAAGTTCTTCAGGAGATACTGTTGCTGGACTGGTCTCTTCAAACCTTTCCTGCATGGCTAAAACCTCTTTAAGCTCATCAGAAAACACTGTAACAGGATTGACTTCTCTAAACTTTTCTGGCTTAGTTGAGATGCTGTCAAGCTCTTCGGAAGATACTGTAGCCAAAATGACTTCTTTGATCCTTTCCTGCTCTGCTGGCCAGCCTTTGAGCCTATCAAAAGGCACTGCAGCAAGACTGGTTTCTTCAACGCTCTCCTGCTTTGATAACTTGCCTTCAAGTTGTTCGGAAGATACTGTGGCTGGATTGTTTTCTTCAAGCCTTTCCTGCATGGTTGGCCTTTCTTCAAACTCCTCAGAAGACACTATTACAGGATCGGTTTCTTTTAACCTTTCTAGGTTTGTTGGAATGTTGTCAAGCTCTTCAGAAGACACTGTAACCAAACTGATTTCCTCAATTCTTTCCTGCTTTGATGGCCTGTCTTCAAACATACAGGACACTGTAGCGGGATCATTCTCTATAACCCTTTCCCACTTTGTTGGTCTCCCTTCAGGTCCATCAAATGACACTGTAGCCTGACTGCTTTTTACAACTCTTTCGTGTTTTGATGACCTTCTTTCAAGTTCATCAGGAGACCCTGTAGCTTGACCAATCTCTTCAAATATTTCTTGAATAGTTGGCCTTCCTTCAAGCTCATCAGAAAACACTGTAACACGATTGGTTTCTCTAAACCTCTCTGACTTTTTTGGGATGCTATCAAACTCTTCAGAAGATACTGTAGCCAAAATTATTTCTTTACCCCTTTCCGGCTCTTCTGGGCAGCCTTCAAGTCTATCAAAAGGAACTGCAGCCAGACTGGTTTCCTCAAATCTCTCCTGCTTTGATAACTTGCCTTCAAGTTGTTCAGAAGATACTGTAGTCAGATTGGTTTCTTCAACCTTTTCATGTTTTGTTGGGATCCCTTCAGGTCGATCAGAAGACAATGTAGCCTGACTAACTCTCTTCTGCTTTGATGACTTGTCTTCAAGCTCATCTGAAGATACTCTAGCCAAATTGGTTTCTTCAACTCCCTCCTGATTTGATGACCTGCCTTCAAGTTCTTCAGAAGATAATGTTGCTGGACTGGTCCCTTCAAACCTTTCCTGCATGGCTGGCCTTCCATCAAACCCATCAGAAGAAGATGTAGCTGAACTGAGTTCTTCAGATACATACTTGCTTTGATGTGAAATAAAAGCATTGTTTCCAGTGGACTCTTCTCCATCTAGCTTTGTAACTTGTTTTGTTTCAGTTTTAGGTAAACTGTTTCTTACACCACAGGTTTTAATATCCTCATCAGGAGTCACAACCTGCTCTACTTCCACAAAAGGCTGGGTGCCCAGAACAACCTTATCCGATTTCTTGTTTGATTTATTGGGGTCTTCAATGTGTGCATCATATTGTTGACTGGCTTTCTCATTTTTCAAAAGTTCTACTTGGTCCTTCAGTGGACTTTTCAGACTGTGTGGTTCAATGTTTTTCTTGGTCTGCTTCTCGCTGGTGAGATGCTCAGCATTTGATTCTACCTGCTGTTTGTTTGTAGGAACATTTGATTCCTCAACCTTGTTCTTAGGTTTTGCATATTGGTTTTGGCGAAGTATGAACCATGAGTTGTTCGGATCACGGAATGGTGTCGTTCCTTGTTGTTGTGCCGGGATGCTATTTTTTAGTTGAGTTTCTTCAATGTGTTTGAAACAATGTTGATCGGGATCTGTAGGAAAACTGAAAAATAGACACAAGATACAGTACATAGTTAAAAATATGAACGAATGCTATATTAATGTACATTCAGTGCAATAAAATCCCTATCACAGACATTTATTATCCAGATGTGATAGCTTATTCCAGTCTCCTCAACAGTCTATGTAATTCTCTTGTTTTCCTGAGTTTTATCATAGTTGATCTTTTCACACCATGTCAATAAAATGGCTTCTAACCCCCAGCTAGTGTTGGGCGAACATCTAGATGTTCGGGTTCGGGCCGAACAGGCCGAACATGTCCGCGATGTTCGGGTGTTCG
This sequence comes from Hyperolius riggenbachi, assembly GCF_040937935.1. Taxonomy (NCBI): domain Eukaryota; kingdom Metazoa; phylum Chordata; class Amphibia; order Anura; family Hyperoliidae; genus Hyperolius; species Hyperolius riggenbachi. The sequence continues at coordinate 370,090,818 of NC_090651.1, forward strand.
ACCCGAACTCCGAACATAATGGAAGTCAATGGGGACCCGAACTTTTGTGCTTTGTAAAGCCTCCTTACATGCTACATACCCCAAATTTACAGGGTATGTGCACCTTGGGAGTGGGTACAAGAGGAAAAAAAAATTTAGCAAAAAGAGCTTATAGTTTTTGAGAAAATCGATTTTAAAGTTTCAAAGGGAAAACTGTCTTTTAAATGCGGGAAATGTCTGTTTTCTTTGCACAGGTAACATGCTTTTTGTCGGCATGCAGTCATAAATGTAATACATATAAGAGGTTCCAGGAAAAGGGACCGGTAATGCTAACCCAGCAGCAGCACACGTGATGGAACAGGAGGAGGGTGGCGCAGGAGGAGAAGGCCACGCTTTGAGACACAACAACCCAGGCCTTGCATGAGGACAAGAAGCGTGCGGATAGCATGCTTTGTACCACCATGCAGTCATAAATGTAATAAAGATAAGTGGTTCAATAAACAGGGACCACGCGGCAACGCTAACCCAGCAGCAGCACACGTGATGGAACAGGAGGAGGCGCAGGAGGAGAAGGCCACGCTTTGTGAGACACAACAACCCAGGCCTTGCATGAGGACAAAAAGCGTGCGGAGAGCATGCTTTGTACCGCCATGTAGTCATAAATGTAATAAAGATAAGAGGTTCAATAAACAGGGACCACGCGGCAACGCTAACCCAGCAGCAGCAGCAGCAGCAGCACACGTGATGGAACAGGAGGAGGCGCAGGAGGAGAAGGCCACGCTTTGTGAGACACAACAACCCAGGCCTTGCATGAGGACAAAAAGCGTGCGGATAGCATGCTTTGTACCGCCATGTAGTCATAAATGTAATAAAGATAAGAGGTTCCATAAACAGGGACCGGCAACGCTAACCCAGCAGCAGCAGCAGCAGCAGCACACGTGATGGAACAGGAGGAGGCGCAGGAGGAGAAGGCCACGCTTTGTGAGACACAACAACCCAGGCCTTGCATGAGGACAAAAAGCGTGCGGATAGCATGCTTTGTACCGCCATGTAGTCATAAATGTAATAAAGATAAGAGGTTCCATAAACAGGGACCACGCGGCAACGGTAACCCAGCAGCAGCAGCAGCAGCAGCAGCACACGTGATGGAACAGGAGGAGGCGCAGGAGGAGAAGGCCACGCTTTGTGAGACACAACAACCCAGGCCTTGCATGAGGACAAAAAGCGTGCGGATATAGCAGCAATGCTTTTTGCCGCCATGCAGTCATAAATGTAATACAGATGAGAGGTTCAATAAACAGGGACCGGAAACGCTAAACCATCCCAGATGTTCATCGGTCATGTTACTTGGTTGGGGTCCAGGAGTGTTGCGTAGTCGTTTCCAATCCAGGATTGATTCATTTTAATTTGAGTCAGACGGTCTGCATTTTCTGTGGAGAGGCGGATACGCCGATCTGTGATGATGCCTCCGGCAGCACTGAAACAGCGTTCCGACATAACGCTGGCTGCCGGGCAAGCCAGCACCTCTATTGCGTACATTGCCAGTTCGTGCCAGGTGTCTAGCTTCATGCCCGGTTTCAGGTCCAGCGGTGCCAGCCACAAATCCGTCTGTTCCTTTATTCCCCTCCAAATTTCCTCCCCTGTGTGCTGCTTATCCCCAAGGCAGATCAGCTTCAGCAACGCTTGCTGACGCATGCCAACAGCTGTGCTGCACTGCTTCCACGATCCTACTGCTGCTGGTGCTGGGTTAGCATTTCCGGATGAGGTACAGCTTTGAGATGCGTTGGAGGAGAAGGAGTCAGAGAGGTAGGTGCTGCTGTTGTTATCCAGCTGTTTGCGGCGTGGGCAACACCCGCGCCGTAGCAGGTGAGGAATCGCTGCCAGGCTCCACAAGGTTCACCCAGTGCGCGGTAAGGGAGATGTATCGACCCTGGCCGAACGCACTCGTCCAGGTGTCAGTGGTGAGGTGAACCTTGCAGGCAACGGCATTCTTCAAGCTTCGGGTTATTTAGCTGACCACGTGCTCATGCAACTCAGGCACTGCAGAGCGCGCAAAGTGGTAGCGGCTGGGAACAACGTAACGTGGGATGGCCACTGACATCATGCCCTTGAAGCTGTTTGTCTCCACCACTCGATATGGCAGCATTTCGCAGGCCAGAAGCTTGGCTATGCTGGCTGGCTGTTACTGCCACGGCCCGGGGGTCATTTGCTGGCAATTTCCTCTTGTGCTCAAACATCTCAGAGACAGACAACTCAACCGTAGCGCTGCACACCGAAGGGCTGTTGGTTGTTGTGTTTGATGAACACTGGGAGACCTCAAGAGCACTAGTCCGGAAAGTGACAGTGTCAGCATCGTCTGATGTTTGTGAATGTTGTGAACCACGCAATGGCTGGGCTACTGCTGCTGCTGAGGCGGGTCTGGTGGTGAGTCTGGTGAACCCAAGGGAGGCAGTGTTGCTGGTGGTACCCTGTCCTGCCGCGTTTGCCCACAGAGTGGGATGTTTGGATAGAATGTGGCGGCTCATGCTGGTGGTGGAGAGGTTGTTAATACTTTTCCCCCTGCTCAGGCGGGTCTTGCACACCTTGCAAATCGCCATGGTAACATCCTCAGTGCAGTCTTCAAAGAAAGCCCAGACTTTAACTGGCTGAGGACTCGGACCTCGTGCGTGATGTGCTGGTGCTGCTTAACCCACTGCTGGACGCTTGAGAGGTCATCCAAGTAATTATCTGGTCCTGTTCTTTTGGATCTGTGAGGGTTGTTGTCCTGGACAACATGGGCAGTATTGAGTGGGTTTTCTTGGGTGCTCCCCTGTGGCCTGTACGTGAACCGTCAGGGGAAACACCTCTTCCCTTGCCCCTCCCTCTTTCACCGGATTTCTTCCTCATTTCACTTATCCTTAAAGTACACGCTGACTGGCAGCAGTACAGTGGCAGTACAGAAATGCTATACAGTGGTGGGTGAGCGGTGTACCACTATTGTCAGCAGTGACACAGAGCACAATGCTATACAGTGGCGGGTGAGCGGTGTACTACTGTTCCCAGCAGACACAGAGTGGAAGTAAACACAATGCTATATAGTGTGGCTGAGCCGTGTACACAGAGTGGCATTAAACACAATGCTATATAGTCTGCTATATAGTCACCCCGAACAGGGTGATGTTCTGCAGAACCCGAACAGTGGCAAACACTGTTCGCCCAACACTACTGGGAGGGAACGCAGATTTTAGTACCTAAACACACGATACAACATGTTTTCCGGGGTCGGACTCTGAGGCACATACAGATGGTCCCGATCATCATCCTCATCATACAACTCTTCTCCTGAGTCTGACCCACCCACCACCTCTGCCACCCCAACATCCCCAGACACAGACCCCTCATCGTCCTCAACATTAACTTGGGATGCTGGCCTGAGCCAGACCTCCTCCTCCACATCAGGCCCCATCATCTCCTCAATGGCAGCCCTCATTAATCGCTCTGGCGACGGACTGATGGACACAACGTTCTCCTCCGGGGAGGGCTGCTGCTGACCACTGGCTGCTGGGGTGGATGTTATAGCTTGCGTGGGGCGTTGGCTGTTGCTGTTGTTGGGAGTGCTGCTCACAGCGGAGGTCTCTGGGGAACTCATGTTGAGCTCATATAGTGGTTGACGGTGAGTGGAGTATTACTGATCCCAGCAATATACACACTGACTGGCAGAGTACGCAATGCTATATAGTGTGGCTGAGCGGTGTACACAGAGTGGCAGTAAACACAATGCTATATAGTCTGGCTGAGCGAGCGGTGTACTACTGTTCCCAGCAGAATCAGAGTGGCAGTAAACAATGGTATATAGTCTGGCTGAGCGGTGTACACAGAGTGTCAGTAAACAATGGTATATAGTCTGGCTGAGCGAGCGGTGTACTACTGTTCCCAGCAGAATCAGAGTGGCAGTAAACAATGGTATATAGTCTGGCTGAGCGGTGTACACAGAGTGTCAGTAAACAATGGTATATAGTCTGGCTGAGCGAGCGGTGTACTACTGTTCCCAGCAGAATCAGAGTGGCAGTAAACAATGGTATATAGTCTGGCTGAGCGGTGTACACAGAGTTTCAGTAAACAATGGTATATAGTCTGGCTGAGCGGTGTACACAGAGTGTCAGTAAACAATGGTATATAGTCTGGCTGAGCGGTGTACACAGAGTGGCAGTAAACACAATGCTATATAGTCTGGCTGAGCGAGCGGTGTACTACTGTTCCCAGCAGAATCAGAGTGGCAGTAAACAATGGTATATAGTCTGGCTGAGCGGTGTACACACAATGCTATATAGTCTGCTATATAGTGTCAGTAAACAATGGTATATAGTCTGGCTGAGCGAGCGGTGTACTACTGTTCCCAGCAGAATCAGAGTGGCAGTAAACAATGGTATATAGTCTGGCTGAGCGGTGTACACAGAGTGTCAGTAAACAATGGTATATAGTCTGGCTGAGCGAGCGGTGTACTACTGTTCCCAGCAGAATCAGAGTGGCAGTAAACAATGGTATATAGTCTGGCTGAGCGGTGTACACAGAGTGTCAGTAAACAATGGTATATAGTCTGGCTGAGCGAGCGGTGTACTACTGTTCCCAGCAGAATCAGAGTGGCAGTAAACAATGGTATATAGTCTGGCTGAGCGGTGTACACAGAGTGTCAGTAAACAATGGTATATAGTCTGGCTGAGCGGTGTACACACAATGCTATATAGTCTGCTATATAGTGTCAGTAAACAATGGTATATAGTCTGGCTGAGCGAGCGGTGTACTACTGTTCCCAGCAGAATCAGAGTGGCAGTAAACAATGGTATATAGTCTGGCTGAGCGGTGTACACAGAGTGTCAGTAAACAATGGTATATAGTCTGGCTGAGCGAGCGGTGTACTACTGTTCCCAGCAGAATCAGAGTGGCAGTAAACAATGGTATATAGTCTGGCTGAGCGGTGTACACAGAGTGTCAGTAAACAATGGTATATAGTCTGGCTGAGCGGTGTACACACAATGCTATATAGTCTGCTATATAGTGTCAGTAAACAATGGTATATAGTCTGGCTGAGCGAGCGGTGTACTACTGTTCCCAGCAGAATCAGAGTGGCAGTAAACAATGGTATATAGTCTGGCTGAGCGGTGTACACAGAGTTTCAGTAAACAATGGTATATAGTCTGGCTGAGCGGTGTACACAGAGTGTCAGTAAACAATGGTATATAGTCTGGCTGAGCGGTGTACACAGAGTGGCAGTAAACACAATGCTATATAGTCTGGCTGAGCGAGCGGTGTACTACTGTTCCCAGCAGAATCAGAGTGGCAGTAAACAATGGTATATAGTCTGGCTGAGCGGTGTACACAGAGTGTCAGTAAACAATGGTATATAGTCTGGCTGAGCGGTGTACACAGAGTGTCAGTAAACAATGGTATATAGTCTGGCTGAGCGGTGTACACAGAGTGGCAGTAAACACAATGCTATATACTCTGGCTGAGCGAGCGGTGTACTACTGTTCCCAGCAGACACAGAACAGTGAACAGAATGCTATATAGTGTGGCTGAGCGAGCGGTGTACCACTATTCCCAGCAGACACAGAACAGTGAACAGAATGCTATATAGTGTGGCTGAGCGGGCGGTGTACCACTATTCCCAGCAGACACAGAACAGTGAACAGAATGCTATATAGTGTGGATGAGCGAGCGGTGTACCACTATTCCCAGCAGACACAGAACAGTAAACAGAATGCTATATAGTGTGGCTGAGCGAGCGGTGTACCACTATTCCCAGCAGACACAGAACAGTGAACAGAATGCTATATAGTGTGGCTGAGCGAGCGGTGTACCACTATTCCCAGCAGACACAGAACAGTGCACAGAATGCTATATAGTGTGGCTGAGCGAGCGGTGTACCACTATTCCCAGCAGACACAGAACAGTAAACAGAATGCTATATAGTGTGGCTGAGCGAGCGGTGTACCACTATTCCCAGCAGACACAGAACAGTAAACAGAATGCTATATAGTGTGGCTGAGCGAGCGGTGTACCACTATTCCAAGCAGACACAGAACAGTGAACAGAATGCTATATAGTGTGGCTGAGCGAGCGGTGTACCACTATTCCCAGCAGACACAGAGTGGCAGTAAACAGAATGCTATATAGTGTGGCTGAGCGAGGTACACAGAGTGGCAGTAAACAGAATGCTATATAGTGTGGCTGAGCAAGCGGTGTACTACTATTCCCAGCAGACACAGAGTGGCAGTAAACAGAATGCTATATAGTGTGGCTGAGCGAGGTACACAGAGTGGCAGTAAACAGAATGCTATATAGTGTGGCTGAGCAAGCGGTGTACTACTGTTCCCAGCAGTGACACAATGACAGGGGGGACCCTGGCTAGCGTGGCTGGAGCGCGAACTACCCTGCCTGCCTACCCAAAGCTAAACCCACAGACAAATGGCGGAGATATGACGTGGTTCGGGTATTTATTTACCCGAACCACGTGACCGTTCGGCCAATCAGAGCGCGTTCGGGTCCGAACCACGTGACCCGTTCGGCCAATCACAGCGCTAGCCGAACGTTCGGGGAACGTTCGGCCATGCGCTCTTAGTTCGGCCATATGGCCGAACGGTTTGGCCGAGCACCGTCAGGTGTTCGGCCGAACTCGAACATCACCCGAACAGGGTGATGTTCTGCAGAACCCGAACAGTGGCGAACACTGTTCGCCCAACACTACCCCCAGCAAGCAAGAAAAAATACAAAATAATTTTGATAAAGCTTTTTCATCAAATTTTGTGACTTTTTGCAATGCAAAGTGGTGAAAATATATTTAAAAAAAAAAAGTTGAAAAACGATCTCCTACAGGGTGGTCCGCTCCTGAAGCTGCCCGATTGACTTGCGTCAGGTGACATCTTCCAAGGGATGGCATTCCTTCCCCCTCCGCTCATTTATCTTCTTGAGTCGGCAGTGCGCCTCGCTAGACCCCAGATCAGAACCAGATGCAGACAGAGGAGCAGTTCCCGTAGCGGTGCATATACAGGAAGTAGTTTTATATGCACTGTTACCAGGGAAAACGCTCTTCTGTCTCTTCAATGTGGCCCTGCAGGTCACTGCTGATCTGAGACCTAGCGAGGTGGACTAAAGAAGGTAATCAGAGTTGTGGCCACTTAGCACCTTAGTTAGCACATGCAAACTACTAGGGGTGGGACGACGAATCCTGCGAATCCACGAATCCCTCGAATATTAGGAAATATTCGAGATTTGTGGATTCGAATCCCGACGCCATTTTCCACAATACGAAACCGCCGAATCCCGACGCCGCATCGCCGCGCATCCGCCGCTCGCATTCGTCCTCCTCCGACCCCCCCCCCCGCGCCTCCTCCGCTCGCCCCCCCTGCCCGCATAGTTTCCATCCACTCACCTATCGCGGAGCGCAGAGCGGCAGACCTCTCGCCGACTTCCTGGTTTCCCCTAGTGACCGGCTCTTACAAGGACGTCATCAGTAAGAGCCGGTCCGGCCACTAGAGGGAACAAAGATGTAACGAAGAGGTCTGCCGCTCTGCGCTCCACGGGAAAGGTGAGTAGATTCTTGCAGGGGTGAGCGGAGGAGGCACGGGGGGCGGAGGGGGCCGTGGGGGGGTTGGCGTTAGGGCGAGGGATTTCGACCTACCTACCTACCTACCTACCACTATCCCTACCTATCTACAGGCCTCTATACCTCCCTACCTACCTACAGGCCTCTATACCTCCCTACCTACCTACAGGCCGCTATACCTACCTACCTACAGGCCGCTATACCTACCTACCTACAGGCCGCTATACCTACCTACCTACAGGCCGCTATACCTACCTACCTACAGGCCCCTATACCTACCTACAGGCCCCTATACCTACCTACCTAAAGGCCCCTATACCTACCTACCTACCTACCTACCTAAAGGCCCCTATACCTACCTACCTAAAGGCCCCTATACCTACCTACCTACCTACCTACCTAAAGGCCCCTATACCTACCTACCTACAGGCCACTATACCTACCCACAGGCCTCAATACCTACCCACCTACCTACAGGCCTCCTATACATACCTACCTACCTAAAGGCACCTATACCTACCTACCTAAAGGCACCTATACCTACCTACAGGCAACTATACCTACCTACAGGCCACTATACCTACCTACCTACCGGCCACTATCCTTACCTACCTACCTACCTACCTACAGGCCGCTATACCCACCTACCTAAAGGCCCCTATACCTACCTAAAGGCCCCCTATACGTACCTACCTACCTACCTAAAGGCCCCTATACCTACCTACCTACCTAAAGGCCCCTATACCTACCTACCTACCTACAGGCCACTATACCTACCTACAGGCCTCAATACCTACCTACCTACAGGCCCCCTATACGTACCTACCTACCTAAAGGCACCTATACCTACCTATACCTGCCTACCTACATACCTACCTATACTTAAGGCCCTATACTCTGCTACCTATACTGAAGGTCCCTTTACCTACCTACCTACCTAAAGGCCCCTATACCTACCTACCTACCTATACTTAAGGCCCTATACCCTGCTACCTATACTGAAGGTCCCTTTACCTACCTACCTACCTACCTACACTGAAGGCACATGTACCTTACTACCTATACTGAAGGCCCCTATACCTAGCTACCTACCTATACTGAAGGCACATATACCCTGCTACCTATACTGAAGGCACATATACCCTGCTACCTATACTGAAGGCCCATATTCCCTGACACCTATACTGAAGGCCCATATACCCTGCTACCTATGCTGAAGGCCCATATACCCTGCTACCTATACTGAAGGCCCATATACCCTGCTACCTACACTGAAGGCCCATATACCTTGCTACCTATACTGCAGGACCCTATACCTTGCTACCTATACTGAAAGCTACCAATATTGAAGGCACCCATACCTAGCTAGCTATACTGAAGGCACCTTTACCTCGCTACCTATGCCTGGGTACCTATACTGCGGGCAACTATACCACGGATCGCACAATTTTTATGTGCAGGATTCGTTAGATTCGGTATTCGAAAGGTTCGAGATATTCGAGAACCTTTTTAGATTCGGATCCGGATTCGAAGAAATTGTGGATTCGTCCCATCCCTACAAACTACTTAGCACTCTAGTTAGCATGGTGCTAAGTAGTAGTTTGCATGTGCTGACTACGGTGCTAAGTAGTTTGCATGTGCTAACTACGCTGCTAAGTTTGTACATGCTAACTACGGTGCTAAGTAGTTTGCATGTGTTAACCACTTAGCACCCTAGTTAGCACGTTTAAAGATTTTAGGCGTGCTAACTATGTTAGATCCGTTTTGTGAATCAAGCCCAGTGTGTCAGTATGTGAACCCAGGTTGCAAAAGCAAGGGGGGAAGCTGTGTACAAGATTAAGTGCCAAACGTGCCATGATTAGCTTTCAGAAAAACATGAAGTAATATCAAACCAATAATAAATGTATGTTGTGCAAAACACTTATTCTGGGGGCAGCTATGCCTGGCTACATTTACTGGGGGCACCAGTACCTGGCTATCTATATGGGGGGTGCCTATACTTGGCTAGCTATACTAGTGGCACCTATACTTGGATATCTATACTGAGGGCACCTATACCTGGTTTCCTATACTGGGGGCAACTATACTTGGCTACGTACATTGGGGGCAACTATACCTGGCCACCTATACTGGAGGCACCTATACTGGGAGCACCTATACCTGGCTTCCTATACTGGGTGCACCTATAACTGGCTATCTATACTGCGGGCACCTAAATCTGGCTACCTACCTACTTATACTGAGGTTGAGGAGGGTTTTTTTTGCTGCACCATGACTATAGTAAGCAGTGCAAATTGTTGGGTGCTCTGTGATCACTCTATAGGTGGCCCTGATCTGCTAGGAAAAAACTCAGAAAAAAAAGTTAACCACTTGAGGACTCAGCCTTTACCCCCCCCCCCCCCCCCCCTTAAGGACCAGCGTGTTTTTTTATGATCTGTGCTGGGTGGGCTCTGCAGCCCCCAGCACAGGTCAGGTTGCAGGCAGAGCGATCAGATCGCCCCCCTTTTTTCCACCCTATGGGGATGATGTGCAGGGGGGGTCTGATCGCTCCTGCCTGCCTGGGTGTTGCGGGGGGGCACCTCAAAGCCCCCCTCCGCGGTGAAATCCCCCCTCCCTCTCCTCCCTCTCACCCCTGGTGATTGGGGCTGCACAGGACGCTATCCGTCCTGTGCAGCCTGTGACAGGCTGTCCTCTGTCACATGGCGGCGATCCCCGGCCGCTGATTGGCCGGGGATCGCCGATCTGCCTTACGGCGCTGCTGTAGCAGCAGCACTGTTCAATGTAAACAAAGGAGACGAATGTCTCCTGTGTTTACATTTAGTCTGCGAGCCGCGATCAGCCTTTGCTGATTAATTAGGGAGGCACCTGGCGACGCAGATGTGCGTCGCTGGTCCTCCAGCTACCACTTTGCCGCCGCACGGTATGAGTGTGCGGTCGGCAAGTGGTTAATTGAATAAGGAATATACACTGTGACTCTTAAAGGGGTTCTGTGGGGGTTTCTGAAGAGAAAAACTGCCACTTACCTTGGGCTTCTATGAGCCCCATGCAGCGGTAATGTCCCACGACGTCCTGCTCCCATCCGCCGTTCCCCGCAGCCGGCACCGGGCTATTATTCGTCTGACATACAGACGAATAATGCGCATTGCCGTGCCTCCGCTCGCGTCATCTGAAGCTTACTGCGCAGGCGCAGTACAACGGAGCCTTGTACTGCGCTTGCGCAGTAAGCTTTCGATGACGCAGGCGGAAGCGAGCGGGTGCGCGGCCACTCTAGCGCAGCCGCAGTTGGATCCCATGCCGCTTAGACCGGGGCCGGCGGCGGAGAATGGCAGATGGGAGGAGGACGGCGTGGGACATTACCGCTGCACGGGGCTGATAGAAGCCAAAGGTAAGTGTCCGTTTTTCTCTTCCACAACCCCCCACAGAACTCCTTTAAAGTCTGAAGTGTAAAAAAATAAAAGATACTTACCTAGGGACTCTGCCCCTTTCTCTATTTAACTCTCCTCTCCTGATATACTCTGTGCTGCTGGAGGACTCTGCTCCTTCCTTTATCTAACTCTCCTCTCATGATACTATGTGCTGCTGGAGTACTCTGCCCCTCCCACTATCTAATACTCCTCTCCCGTTATACTCTGTGTTGCTGGAGGACTCTGCTCCTTCCTCTATCTAACTCTCCTCTCCTGATATACTCTGTGCTGCTGGAGGACTCTGCTCCTTCCTCTAACTCTCCTCTCCTGATATACTCTGTGCTGCTGGAGGACTCTGCTCCTTCCTCTATCTACCTCTCCTCTCCTGATATACTCTATGCTGCTGGAGGACTCTGCTCCTTCCTCTAACTCTCCTCTCCTGATATACTCTCTGCTGCTGGAGGGCTCTGCTCCTTACTCTATCTAACTCTCCTCTCCTGATATACTTTTTTTACTACATTATTTTCACTGGAGTTCCTCTATTCCATCGTATTGGCCTCCATTCACTAAGATCATGCTGGAGATAATAAGGCAAGAGAAAACTTGACACCACGCAGTGAGAGAGTTATCTTATCTCTAAAAGTAAAAGGAACCATAAATTACTTCTCTCCTATGTTGCTGTCACTTACAGTATGTAGTAGAAATCTGACATTACCGACAGGTTTTGGGCTAGTCCATCTCTCCATAAGGGATTCTCAGCATGGCCTTTATTCTTTATAAAGACATTCCCTGAAAAAGATGTATACACTGATGCTGGCCAGCTTCCCTGCTTGCTGTGCACTATTTTGGCAGTTGGACGAAGCAACTGCCATTCACTAAGTGCTTTTAAAAATAAAGAAAACCCTGAGAACCCCCCTATGAGAAGATGGGCTAGTCCAAAATCTGTTGGTAATAACAAATTTCTACTTCTTATTGTAAGTGACAGGAACATAGGAGAAAAGTATTTTATGGATCATTTTACTCTGAAAGAAATGTACTTCTTATTTGTATGTGTTTTAAATTTTAAGATTTTCGCGACAGTTCCTCTTTAAGTTGCCTCCTCTGTAGTTAAGTTACCTCCTCTGTAATTAAGTTACCGCCTCTGTAGTTAAGTTACCGCCTTTGTAGTTATTTTCACACGCAGTTAATTAACAGCCTGTCTAGAATTCTGGAGTTATTTTAAGGATTAAAGACTTAACTTAAAGACAGAAGATTTAGGCCCGGTTCACATTAGCGGTGGCCGTCCGGAATCGCCGTGCCGGAGCCGGACCGCTTGCAGAACGGACGGAACGGACGCACGGCATAGCAATGAAAGCCTATGCGTCCGTTCACATGCGTCCGTTCTGCCGGACCGGATCCGGACCGGATCCGGACCGGATCCGGACTCCGGCGTCCGTTCCAACATGCGCTATTTTTTGGTCCGGCTCCTCCGGCAGCCGTATCCGGGGCGGAGCCGGACTGCACCATCCGGCCAATACAAAGCTATGAGAACCGGAGAGCGCACAACACACTGGCTAAAAATCCGGATGTTCTACCCCACTTCCTATGCGTATTGAAGCGGCGATTTTGGATGGGGACACATGGGCAAGCATTTTGGAGTGGAGCAGCAGTGATTTTAAACGTGCTGGAGATGTTGGCAGTATGTCGGAGGTGGAGGTGAGTGCTAAACAGCGGAGGGCCTGATTCCACAGGTCCACCTTCTGCTGACCTCCCAGACCCCAACATTTTTATTCCTTTTCTACTATCTTTTGCCAAACGGATCCGGATCGCATCCTGATGAACACCTGATGCAAACTGACCGGATCCGAATCGGATCCGGATCAGAACCGTACGGTTCCGATCCGGATCCGGTCCGGATCCGGTCAGGTCATCCGGTCCGTTTGGCAGAGAACCGCAAGTGTGAACCGGGCCTTACCTTTAGGTTTGCCTGAGGTAAAATGTTTCCTGAATACTACATGCCTCACCATGGTGACAACTCTAGAAACGTTATTGAGGCAGGATATAAGCTTAGTGAATTGAGGCCATTGTTCCAGCGCAGGGTCCTGGTGAAGTTCTTCCACCAGCTTGGTCAAAAATGCCCTGTTCCTCCTCTGGCTGCTGTCTGAAGTATTTGCATCCCTGAGTACTACTGATGGCGAGCACATTCGTACAGGAACGCAAGTACTTTCAAAGATTGCTGAGGAGTCCCGAAGGTGTGCAACTTCACCCAGTGACTGCGGTGAAATGAGGGGACATGGAGGACAAGGTTGCATGAAAAAAGGGCACCAGGAAAAAAGGGCCCGTCTGGATAACAAATTGGCGCCAGTGGATAACGAAATCTCAATAACGATAAACGTTGTTAACAAAATTGGTTAACGATAAATACCATTTTAAAACAGACTCGAGACGATAAGAAAAATATATTAATGTTAAAAATCGTAACATAATTTAACAATAGAGCTTAACCCAACTCTACTCTCACACAGAACCTTCCCCTGGTGATGCCTAAAACTAACCACTCCCCCTGGTGGTGCCTAACCCTAACCACTCCCCTAATGTTGCCTAACCGTAACGTAACCACTCTCCCAATGGTGCCTAACCCTAACCACCCCATTGTGGTGCCTAACCATAACCCCCCTGGTGATGTCTAACCATAACCACACCCCCGGTGATGTCTAAACCCCCCGGGTGGTGCCTAATCCTAACCACTCCCCCTGCTGTTGCCTAACACTAACCACTCCCTCTGCAGAAACACCCTTTTACTTATAGAAACAATAATATATTTGATAACGTAAAATCTGTATATGCAAACAAAATAAGATGACAAAAACTATATCGTTGAAAGCTTCTAAAACGATAACCTATTTGAAAAACTGTAATGTTCTAATATTGTTAACGATATTTATTCTACTTTGGGCACCGTATTAACGATAATTGCATTAGAGTCTATGGCGGCGCCCTTTTGGTCCACCCTCAGCCAACGCCCTTTTTTCCTGTCACCGAGAATAGGGAAGGCTCTACAGGATCCAGAGCCTTTCCTCTACATAGGTGAACATATAAGCTGAAAGTGAACCCGAGTCAGGTTCAAAACGAGAGGGAAGCCTCACAATCCTATTGAGGCTTCTCTCGCTTGTCTAAAGCTCCCCTCCCCGTTGCAGACCGTGGCCCCCTCCACATCGGGGCCGCGTAGCTCCACTTCCTTGTTCCTGGCCGACGGCCGTGCTGTAGTCACGCGAGCCTGCTTGCTCATGCGCAGTAGCACAGAGCCCGCGGCTGACAGCTCATGCGTGGGCGGGCTCAGTCGGCTATTGCACGGCCAGGAATAAGGAAGAGGAGTTGCACAGCACCGATCTGATTAGTGACAATGCCTTGTCACTAATCTTCTGGAGGGCTGCGCTCAGCAACAAAGGACATTAGAATACAGAAGGAAGCCTCAGTAGGATCCTAAGGCTTCCCTCTTTAGGTAAGTATCTCATTTTGTACCAGAGCTTCAGCTCGGCTACTGAAGCAGATTTGCTCGCTTTAGGTTAGATATAAGAAGTTGGATCACAAGCTGCCCATGTTAATAGCCGTGATGAGTGGCTGTAATTGGAAATTAGCCAATGCTGGGGCCTGGGGGGTACTGGGGCCACTTGCTGTACAAACTGCAGCCACAAATAGTGGGCACTTTGGAAATGAAATAGCAGAATATTGGCAATTTTATGCCACTAGCAGCTTTCTCCAGCGCCCTTTTTGAATGTAGGTGCCAATTCCAGGGTTTACAGAGAATCATTCAAAAAAGGTAAAAAAAAGTATCCAGTGAATGGCAGTGGTGTGGACGACAATGAATTGTTGTCAGAGGAGAATGAGCAACAACGAAGCCTGAAAAGCAACAGTCGCTCAGATAACCACTCGTTACACCCATGGTATGAAGAAAACCATCTCTGAACATACAACACATCGAACCTTAAAGCAGATGGGCTGCAGCAGCAGAAGACCACGTGTTGGGCACTACTCTTGTCAGCTAAGAACAGAAGACTGAGGCTATAAGCTAGACAGGCTCACCAAAATTGCATAACAGGTGGGTAAAAAATTCTGCCTGGTCTTATGTTCATCACTAATTGCTACAGGCACGACAATGTTTGCTAACACATTTACCGCTAGTGTAACGAAAAATCTGCAACGCCGGAAGGATTGCGGAAATATGGTCACATCCAGTTCGGCAAGCGGACCTTCTAACGCGGGATGCGGAAATTCGTCCGCCTCCGCTGCGCACACCCGTCCGAGCACTCTGCTCCAAACTCACCAACATGCTGTTCACCAGGGTTCTGCCATCTTGCCTCTAGGGGGTGCGGCCGCACGCCAGACACGCCTTTATACTCTTAGAAAGCGTGTCAGCTGACCTGAAGGTCAGCTGACATTTTAGCCTGCTCTGATTGGTTGCTGCCTGGGGTGGAGACTTCTCTCCCAGGCAGTATATAAGGAAGTGCTTTTCAGTCACACTTCGTCTGTGTTTGCGATACCCTGTGTCAGCACTCAGACCTTAGACTAGATCCCAGGTGTTGAAACCAAGGACTTCACACCTAGACTAGGAGATTTTTATTGTTATTGATTTTCTGTGTATGATTCTGTGCCTGTCTTGACTTCTCTTCTGCTTCCTGATTCTGTACTCTGCCAGCCCGTACCGTTAACGACTATTGGCTTGGTTCCTGACTATTCTCTCGTCTCACGTCTCTGTACTGTTGCCGCCTGTACTGTTGCCGAACCTCTTTCTGTCTGACCTTGCTCCCTTCAGTGGAACGTCTCCCACTGTTGGGTTATTATCTGAGGCTTGCCTCCCTGAGACGCCGGCCCTAGCAGACCGTTACTGCCAGAGGCCGAGATTCCTCCACTGCCACTTTGGGGGATCTCACACACGGGGTTCCCATTCAGAGGTAACCACATCTCTGAGGAATTGCCGTGTGGTGAATATTTCCACAACTTTGTGAATATTTACTGCTTTGTTTATTTCCATGTTGATCGTGTGTCCACTGCTTTACATCTACCCGCATTATTAGCAATTCCGCAGATTGCTATATAATCGGGTCTATCCTTGTATTATTGTCGATACTGCGGATCCCCAATAATCAAGGTTCGGGGTGTAACACTGGTCTGAGTAGATCATTTCAGGCACTTACCGTGTTAGTGAGCCTTCCGCTGATTTACCATCAGGAAGATACTGACTATTTCACTCTAACATATCTGCATTAGTGGTGATTCTGTATATCACCACTTAATCAGATATTTGTGCCTCTTGCTGACACCAATCGTTACAGAAACACAGACCATAAAGAAGTAAGATGGAGGGGGTGATAAACCAGCTTCAGACTGTAAGGGCAGAGTTAGAACAGCTGAAGATTACTGTAACTGCACAGCAGGCTTAGATTACTCAGTTAATTGAGACTGTCCAAAGGTTACAATCACCACTTAACGTTCTACCTCCCCCGGCTCTTAGCGAGCCTAAAATGAACATTCCTGAGAACGTTTCAGGCACAAGGTCAGATTTCCAGAATTTCCGTCACAGAGTGCTGTCTTACTTTGAGATGAAACCTGTGTCCTCGGGAACCGAGGCTCAGAAGGTCACTCTTATCAAGACTCTATTGCATGCAGATTCCCAGACGTGGGCTTATGGCTTACCTGATGAGCATCCTGCTCTGTCTTCTGTCCAGGAGTTTTTTAAGGCCATGGCGGTCATCTACGATGATCCAGATAGTGCCGCCACGGCCGAACGTAAGCTCAAAAACCTTAGACAAGGACGCAGTACTGCTGAGGAGTATGCGTCAGAGTTTAGGAAGTGGGCTGTGTCCTCTAGATGGGAGCGATATGCACTCTTGGATAGATACCTAGATGGGTTGTCAGAAGCAGTAACTGACGTGATGGTTAGTCATCCGGAACCCAAAGATCTAAATGAGGCTATTACGCTGTCTATTAAAATAGATAGGCGTCTGAGGTACAACAAGAAGGGCAGGTACCCCATGTACTCTAGGACTTCTGGGGCCAGTAGCTCGGCAGCAGTTGAGACTGAGGAGCCGATGCAGTTAGGCCACGGGCGCCTCACGGAGGCGGAAAGGTCAAGAAGACGCAGAGAGGGTCTTTGCATGTACTGTGGGGAAAAGGGCCACATTGCACAAAACTGTGGTAGGAAGTCGGGAAACTCCTCGGCTTAGGTGTGGTAGGGGGTACCACCCTAAGCGGAATTGTTTTACCTCCAAAACAAGAAAAATTTTTATTGCCCTGTTCCCTATATTGGGAAGGGCAGAAATTTCCTACCACAGCATTTGTAGATTCCGGGTCAACAGCTAACTTTTTAGATTTAAGCATTGCTTTAAGTTTAAATATCCCTGTACTTCCGGTAGGAAGACATTTATATGTTACAGCGATTGATGACACTCCTTTGCAAGGAAAGTCCCCACTGTGTCAGACACCTCCCCTCTCGCTGCAAGTGGGAGCTCTGCACAGGGAGGTCATACAGTTTTTCGTTTTAAAGATGTCTACCTCTACGGTGATACTAGGGTTGCCCTGGTTACGATTACATTCTTCTCAGTTTGATTGGGGGAATGGGCAGTTGACTACTTGGTCGCCTTATTGTACACAACATTGTTTACAGAATGTAGTTTTGTGTTCTACTAAGATTCAAGTGGAAAGAGTACCTCCACAATATCAGGAATATGCTGATGTCTTTTGTCCTAGGGCAGCAGATCAATTACCCCCCCATAGACCTTTTGATTGCCCAATAGATTTGAAACCAGGAACCATGCCACCCAGGGGCCACCTATACAACCTCTCGTCCCCGGAAAAATTGGCCATGGACGAGTATATTCAGGAAAATTTGCAGAAGGGTTTCATCCGCCCTTCAAGATCTCCTGCAGGAGCGGGATTCTTTTTCGTTCAGAAAAAAGATGGTGGTTTGCGCCCCTGTATTGACTACAGGGGTCTAAATAAGATCACGATTAAGAATCGGTATCCACTACCGCTAATCGACAATTTATTTACACAGGTTCCCGGGGCTTCTGTTTTCACTAAGTTGGATCTAAGGGGGGCCTACAATTTGATCCGTATCAGGGAGGAAGATGAATGGAAGACGGCATTCAACACTCCCAAGGGGCATTACGAATACTTGGTGATGCCCTTTGGGTTGTGTAACGCTCCTGCAGTTTTTCAGGAGTTCGTCAACGAGATTTTTAGGGAGGTACTGGGTCGCTTTGTAATCGTCTACTTAGATGATATCTTGATATTTTCTAAAAATATCACGGAACACCGCCAACATGTAAAGTATGTGTTACAAAGACTCAGGGAGAATCAATTGTTTGCGAAATTAGAGAAATGTGTTTTCGAGGTAAAGGAGATTGCCTTTCTTGGTTACATTATCTCTACATCAGGGTTGTCCATGGATCCCAAGAAGGTCTCTGCTGTAAGGGATTGGCCACAACCATCTGGGCTTAAAGCACTACAGAGATTCTTGGGATTCGCAAATTATTATAGAAAATTTATCAAGGGGTTCTCTTCGGTGGTGTCTCCGCTTACTAATTTGACAAAAAAAGGGGCTGATGCCACTTATTGGTCAGAAGAAGCAGTTGTGGCATTTTCCTCTCTGAAAGAGGCATTCTGTTCTGCTCCCATATTACGTCATGTAGATGTTGCTTACCCATTTATAGTGGAGGTGGATGCCTCGGAGGTTGGAGTAGGAGCAGTATTGTCTCAACGTTCAGGACTTCAGGGCAAGCTTCATCCCTGTGCTTTTTTTTCCAGAAAATTCTCCCCTGCCCAGAGAAATTATGATGTTGGAAACAGGGAATTATTAGCCATCAAGCTTGCTTTTGAGGAGTGGCGCCACTGGTTAGAGGGGGCGGAGCATGTAATTACTGTGTACACGGATCATAAAAATTTACAGTACATTGAAAAAGCTAAAAGACTCACCCCCAGACAGGCTAGATGGGCTCTCTTTTTCTGCCGTTTTAATTTTATAATTACATTCACACCAGGGAGTAAGAACGTTAAAGCGGACGCCCTTTCTCGTTGTTTTGAACCTGAAACTGCTCCATCTCCTTCCTCAGAAAGTATTCTGTCGAAAGAGATCATCCTGGCAGCCACTGAGATAGTTGAAGACCTTCCTAGCCTCTTAAGTCCTTTTCAATTAGAAGTCCCAGAAGGGAAACCAAGAGGGGTTCTTTATGTCCCTTGTACTTTACGTCCCAAAGTGCTGCAGTTGTTTCATGGACACAAGAATGCTGGACACCCTGGCATTACCCGAACCCAAGAATTGTTGTGTAGATCTGTCTGGTGGCCATCTCTACAACAAGATTGCAAGGAATTTGTTAAGACCTGTACCGTCTGTGCCAGGAGCAAACCCTCCCGACTGGCTCCAGTTGGAACTTTGCAGTCTCTGCCCTCCCCTCAGGAGCCATGGACACATATTTCCATGGACTTCGTGGGAGAACTTCCAGATTCCAATGGAAAGACTGTCATATGGGTGGTCACAGACAGATTCAGTAAGATGGCCCACTTTGTGCCTTTGAGTGGTTTCCCTACTGCTCAAAAACTAGCAGATCTTTTCATTCAAAATATCTTTAAATTACACGGCATTCCAGAGAATGTTGTCTCAGACAGAGGGGTCCAGTTTGTCTCTAGGTTCTGGCGGGCCTTCTGTAAGAGGATGGGTATGTCGTTGTCCTTTTCATAAGGTTACCATCCACAGACCAACGGCCAGACAGAGAGGACCAATCAATCTTTGGAACAGTTCCTGAGATGTTATGTGGCGGACGCCCAACACCAGTGGGCGGAGTTTCTACCATTTGCTGAGTTCGCACATAACAATCTCAGGAATGAGTCCTCTGGTTATGCGTCTTTTCAAATTGTCAATGGGAAATCTCCCAAATTTTCTCCTTTGCCAGTGTCGACCTCTCCATTCCCTGTCCTGGAGGAGTGGCAGGAATCTTTCAAGAGGATTTGGGCTAATGTCGGAGAAAATTTAAAAAAGGCTTTCATCATACAGAAGAGGCAGGCAGATAAGAGACGGTCTGCGGAGTGGGAGTTTAAACCAGGAGACAAGGTTTGGGTATCAACTCGTCATATAGCTCTGAGGCAGCCATCCGCGAAACTGGGGCCCAGGTATATTGGACCATATCCAATTTCTGAAAGGGTTAATCGTGTTACTTACAGAGTCAGGTTACCGCATTCTCTAAAGGTGGGGAAAGCCTTTCATGTGTCACTCCTGAAACCAGCTGTTCAGGTGGACTCCCTCCCGCCTCACCCTGTCATGGTTGATGGTGAGCCTGAATGGGAGGTTGAGGAGATCTTGGACTCCAGACGAGTTCAGGGTTCAGTGCAGTATTTGGTGCATTGGAGAGGGTACGGTCTAGAGGAAAGATCCTGGGTCAAAGCAGGTGATTTACATGCTGATAAACTTAGGAGACGGTTCCATGAGCTCCATCCTGACAGGCCAGGTGGGACGTGTCCGGAGTCCACGCCTAGAGGGAGGGGTACTGTAACGAAAAATCTGCAACGCCGGATGGATTGCGGAAATATGGTCACATCCAGTCCGGCAAGCGGACCTTCCAACGCGGGATGCGGAAATTCGTCCGCATCCGCTGCGCACACCCGTCCGAGCACTCTGCTCCAAACTCACCAACATGCTGTTCACCAGGGTTCTGCCATCTTGCCTCTAGGGGGTGCGGCCGCACGCCAGACACGCCTTTATACTCTGGAGGTCAGCTGACATTTTAGCCTGCTCTGATTGGTTGCTGCCTGGGGTGGAGACTTCTCTCCCAGGCAGTATATAAGGAAGTGCTCTTCAGTCACACTTCGTCTGTGTTTGCGATACCCTGTGTCAGCACTCAGACCTTAGACTAGATCCCAGGTGTTGAAACCAAGGACTTCACACCTAGACTAGGAGATTATTATTGTTATTGATTTTCTGTGTATGATTCTGTGCCTGTCTTGACTTCTCTTCTGCTTCCTGATTCTGTACTCTGCCAGCCCGTACCTTTAATGACTATTGGCTTGGTTCCTGACTATTCTCTCGTCTCACGTCTCTGTACTGTTGCCGCCTGTACTGTTGCCGAACCTCTTTCTGTCTGACCTTGCTCCCTTCAGTGGAACGTCTCCCACTGTTGGGTTATTATCTGAGGCTTGCCTCCCTGAGACGCCGGCCCTAGCAGACCGTTACTGCCAGAGGCCGAGATTCCTCCACTGCCACTTTGGGGGATCTCACACACGGGGTTCCCATTCAGAGGTAACCACACCTCTGAGGAATTGCCGTGTGGTGGATATTTCCACAACTTTGTGAATATTTACTGCTTTGTTTATTTCCATGTTGATCGTGTGTCCACTGCTTTACATCTACCCGCATTATTAGCAATTCCGCAGATTGCTATATAATCGGGTCTATCCTTGTATTATTGGCGATACTGCGGATCCCCAATAATCAAGGTTCGGGGTGTAACACTGGTCTGAGTAGATCATTTCAGGCACTTACCGTGTTAGTGAGCCTTCCGCTGATTTACCATCAGGAAGATACTGACTATTTCACTCTAACATATCTGCATTAGTGGTGATTCTGTATATCACCACTTAATCAGATATTTGTGCCTCTTGCTGACACCAATCGTTACAGCTAGGCTGCTATCCCCTCTCAGTAATAGGGATGCTCATTCAGATTTTGCGGAATTTAAATTTCCAAATTTCTGATCGGAAACGGAACTCGGAAATCGGATTTCTGCAGAAATACTGCATTACTGCAATTCGGTAATTTTAGTCCAATTACAGAACTCGAAATCAATGGACCAATCAGAGAACGCAGAAACAACTCGAAAGTATTTGTCCAATCAGAGAATGCAAAAAATGACAAAAAAAAAACCACTATCCTGAATTCGGAAATCCAAACTCGGAAATTGGAAACCGATCGGAAATCCGTGAATTCGGTAATCAGCATTGGCGTAATTCGGAATTTCTGGTTCTGGAACTTATGTTGGGGGGGGGGGGGGGGGTGGTGTCTTGTATCATTGCAAGAAAATAAGCTGTTATTATGGGACAAGGTGGTCTGACTGAGGGGGCGCAATTTTAGTGTTTGCCATAGGCGCTATATTACCCTGATACGCCCATGCTCCTGATATACTCTGTGCTGCTGGTGGACTCTGCTCCTTACACTATTTGACTCTAAACCTCTTTATTCTTCACATGTACCGCCTGATATCATGGCACTGTCCTTGTCACACAGCAGTCCTGCCAGGGCCGGGACGAGGCATAGGCTGGAGAGGCTCCAGCCTCAGGGCGCAGTGTAGGAGGGGGAGCACAATTCATTCAGCTGTCATTCTTAATTGTGTATGAAACAGAAAGAAATAAGAAAAGGGGATACATAGCAGTGACTGCAAGCCAGATAACTAGATATTAAGGTGTTGGGGAGGTTGTGGGCCCTGTGGCCCTCTTAGTCTAATAGCAATCAGTGTGTGACGGCTGGGGTGGGAGGGATGGAGAGGCGCACTTTGGTGTCTCAGCCTTGGGTGCTGGAGGACCTTGTCCCAGCTCTGAGTCCTGCTCTAGGTCACACAATGACACGAGAGGACAGGTCCAATCCTCATACAAGAATATTATTTAACTAACAATATAATCTTCTAACCCCTCTTCCTGTTGGCTGATTTAAAGATAATATTGGTGCTTTAAACTTACCTTGTATCCTGAACAGGTTCTGCAAGCTTCTCCCTGTTAAAAATAGGGGGAAAAAATTAGTACAAAAAATATTTAAAGAGGAACTTCAGTGAAAATAATGTAATAAAAAAGTGCTTCATTTTTACAATAATTATGTATAAATTATTTAGTCAGTGTTTGCTCATTGTAAGAGCTTTCCTCTCCCTGATTTACATTCTGACATTTATCACATGGCGACATTTTTACTACTGGCAAGTGATGTCAGTGGAAGTAGCTGCTGCTTGCTTTTTTAGCAGTTGGAAACAGCTGTAAACAGCTATTTCCCACAATGCAACGAGGTTCACAGACAGGAAACTGCCAAGACCATGGTTCTTTCGGTTTCCTGTGGGAGGGGTTTCACCACAAAATCGGCCATACAGAGCCCCCTGATGATCCGTTTGTGAAAAGGATGGAATAGATTTCTCATGTAAAGGGGGTATCAGCTACTGATTGGGATGAAGTTCAATTCTTGGTCACGGCTTCTCTTTAAGTAACCTGAAGCGAAGAAAAAATAATAATGACATACTTATGTAACCAATGTGGAGGTTAGCCTACCCAGTCCTCTCTCCATCTCATTGTTCCAGCGCAGGGTCCTGGTGAAGTTCTTCCACCAGCTTGGTCAAAAATGCCCTGTTCCTCCTCTGGCTGCTGTCTGAAGTATTTGCATCCCTGAGTACTACTGATGGCGAGCACATTCGTACAGGAACGCAAGTACTTTCAAAGATTGCTGAGGAGTCCCGAAGTTGTGCAACTTCACCGAGTGACTGCGGTGAAATGAGGGGACATGGAGGACAAGGTTGCATGAAAAAAGGGCGCCAGGAAAAAAGGGCTCGGCTGGATAACAAACTGGGGCCAGTGGATAACCAAATCTCAATAAAGATAAACATTGTTAATAAAATTGGTTAACAATAAATACAGTTTTAAAACAGACTCGAGATGATAACAAAAATATATTAATGTAAAAAAATTGTTACGTAATTCAA
Source organism: Hyperolius riggenbachi (assembly GCF_040937935.1). Taxonomy (NCBI): domain Eukaryota; kingdom Metazoa; phylum Chordata; class Amphibia; order Anura; family Hyperoliidae; genus Hyperolius; species Hyperolius riggenbachi. Next base: position 370,114,484 of record NC_090651.1, read on the forward strand.
CAATACAGCTTAACCCAACTCTACTCTCACACAGAACCCTCCCTGGTGATGCCTAAAACTAATCACTTCCCTTGTGGTGCCTAACCCTAACCACCCCCTCCCCCGGTGGTGCCTAACCCTAACTACCCCCTGGTGGTGCCTAACCCTAACCACCCCCCCTGGTGGTGCCTAACCCCCTCGGTGGTTCCTAACCCCCCACCCTCCCGGTGTTGAATAACCCTAAACGCCCCCCCGGGTGGTTCCTAACCCTAACCACTCCCTCGGCAGAAACACCCTCTTACAAATAGAAATGATAATATCTTTGATAACGTAAAATCTGTACATATAAGCGAAATAACATGACACAAACTATAACGGTGCAAGCTTCTAAAACGATAACACATTTCAAAAACTTTAATGTTGTTAACGATATTTATAGGGTGCCCTTTTTTCTGCTTTGGGCTCCGTATTAACGATAAATTCATTAAAGTCCATGGTGGCGCCCTTTTCATCCACTCTCAGCCGGTGCCCTTTTTTCCTGTCACCGAGGACAGAGAAGGCTGAGCAGGATCCAGAGCCTTCCCACTACATAGGTGAGTTTCTAACCTGAAAGTAAACCCGAGCCGTAGCTTGAGTTCAAAACGAGATTTTACACTGAAGAGAGGGAAGCCTCACGATCCTATTGAGGCTTCTCTAGCTTGGCTAAAGCTCCCCAGTTGCAGACCGCGGCCCCCTCCACATCGGGGCCGTGCAGCTCCACTTTCTTTTCTTGTTCATGGCCGTGCTGTAGTCACACGAGCCTGCTTGCTCATGCGCACTATCTCGGAGCCCGCGGCTCACAGCTCATGCGTGGGCGGGCTCAGTCGGCTATTGCACGGCCAGTATTAAGGCTCGGTTCACATTAGGCTGTTTTCAGCCTACGTTCTGCTCCGATGAGCGGAATGCAGCAGTCAGCGGCAGCAAAGCTTTCCCTATGGGAAAGTTCACATTGCTACTTTCCGCTCTGTTCCGTTACCTGCGTTCCGCTCATCGGAGCGGACATCCCGACATGTCGGGACCTTGCGTTCCCTCTCTGCTCACAGAGCGGAATGCAAGCATACGGGTGGATGCATCCTAATGTGAACCCGGCCTAAGGAAGAGGAACTGCACAGCACCGATGTGATTAGCAACAGTGCCTTGTCAATAATGGTTTGGGGGGCCGCGTTCAGCGATGGGGGCGTTAGAATACAGAAGGAAGCCTCAATAGGATCCTGAGGCTTTTTTCTCTTTAGGTAAGTATCTAATTTTGTTCCAGAGCTTCAGCTCGGGTACTCATGAAGCAGATTTCCTCGCTTCAGGTTAGTTGGATCATAAAAAGTGCCCATGTTCCACTTCAGAAATTGAGTAGCAGTAATTTTATGCCACTAGCAGCTTCCTCCAGCGCCCTTTTTGAATGTAGGTGCCAATTCCAGGTTTTACAGAGAATCATTCAAAAAAAAGTAAAAAAAATATCCAGTGAATGGCAGTGGTGGGGACGACAATGAATTGTTGTCAGAGGAGAATGAGCAAACTGGTTCAAGAAGACTGAAAAGCAACAGTCGCTCAGATAACCACTCGTTACACCCATGGTATGAAGAAAACCATCTGAACATACAACACATCAAACCTTAAGCAGATGGGCTACAGCAGCAGAAGACCATGCCTTGGATACCACTCCTGTCAGCTAAGAACAGGAAACTGAGGCTATAAGCTGGACAGGCTCACCAAAATTGGATAATAGGTGGTAAACAAATTTTGCCTGGTCTTATGTTCATCACCAGTCCTAAGGCACTATTGGTTATTGCTAACACTAGTGATGGTCAAGTAGATGTAAATCACTTTGAGTTGATGCAAATTTATGCAATGTCAAGCTGCATAAATGTGCATAAAAATTGCATAAATTTGCATCAACTCTAAGTTGTTTGCATCTACTCGACCATCTCTATCTAAGACATTCACCACTAGGCTGTAATACCCTCTCAGTAGGCCAAGTTTACAAGTGGGTTGTTTTGGTTCCCCAAGCTCTTTAAGCACAGGTCTTTCTCTTTTTCTCCTTAAAGAGAAACTCAGACCAAGAATTGAACTTCATCCCAATCAGTAGCTGATACCCCCTTTCCCAGGAGAAATCTATTCCTTTTCACAAACGGATCATCAGGAGGCTCTGTATGGCTGATATTGTGGTGAAACCCCTCCCACAGGAAACTGTGAGGCCATGGTCCTGGTAGTTTCCTGTGTGTGACTCTCGTTGCAATGTGGGAAATAGTTGTTTACAGCTGTTTCCAACTGGAAAAATAGCAAGCAGCAGCTACTTCCACTGACATCACCTGCCAGCAGTAAAAATGTCACAATGTGATGTCAGAATTTCACCAAATGTCAGAATGTAAATCAGGGAGAGGAAATATTTTACAATAGGCAAACACTGTCTAAATCATTTATACATAATTATTGTATAAATGAAGCATTTTTTTATTACATTCTTTTCACTGGAGTTCCTCTTTAAAGAGAACCTGTACTGAGTAAAATTATTTCAAATAAACACATGAGGTAACTTCAAATGAACATTAAATAGTTACCTTGCCATTAGTTCCTCTCAGAAACTCTTCATTTTCTTCTGAGTATGATCCCTTCCAGTTCTGACAACATTTTGTCAGAACTGAAATATATCAGTTGCTGTCAGTTATAGATCAGTTGCTGTCAGTTATAGCTGAGGGGAGAACTGATGTGCCCGGTAATGTCCATGTTTCCCTATGGCTCAAGTGGGCGATGTTACAGTTTAACAGTGTGCTGACCAGAAAGCTGTTAGGGGGTAATGGCCATTTTCAAAATGGAGGATGGAGAATTCCCTTGATCACAGTGGACAAACAGGACGCGGGAGAAGAGAAAGAGATTGAGGAGTAGACTACATGGGAGGTAAGTATGACTTGTGTATGCTTATTTTGACTTTTAATTTTCAGTTCAGGTTTTCTTTAAGCATATAATTTGTGCTTAACTGGTGATTGGAGGTGCCCAAGTGTATACAGTATAGAAGGATTAGAAACAATTTAAAAGTAGAGGTAATTGTTGGCTTAGCTCTCTTGATGATATGCGCCAATCACTTCTTGGATATTCATTTTATTGGGACAACACATTTTGCAGGTATTTCCTGCTTCCTCAGGTCAATAAAAAAAGTGATCAAGTGCCTTGGGTATGCAGTAAGACATGGGCGATTCACCTTTTAAACTGTTTCTAATCCTTTCATATGCTATTAGGTACCTCTGTCCACCAGTTGTGTACTGTTCACACCTCTTTGGCGCTTTATTCCAATAAAACAAATGCTAGGTACACACAATGCTTTTTTTTGATGATTTTCCATTCGATCAATTTCCGATTCGATTTTCCGATCAATATTCGATTTACTTATCTTTTCTTATCTATTTCCATTCACTTCTATGAGAAATCAATAAAAAAAAACGATCAAAAATATGATCGGACATGTCAGAAATGATCTATCGAACCATCTATCTAACACAAAATTGTATGGTGTGTTGTGTACCTAGCATAACTCAAGTTTGCCAAAAGTGCAACCACTAAGCTCCTGACTGAGCACCAGGGACCCAAGCCCCAACACTGGAGGTAAACACATTGAGAATTTGAGATAAACGCTCCCATTCATCGCAATGCGGGTGTCTGTTGATCCCGGTTTTAAATGAAGCCCTTAAAAGCCCATTTGCTCTGGCCCTAATAGTGGTTATGTTCTCTGATTCTCTGAACCTTGCATGAGCTTGTTTGCTATGTTGATTGCTTTATTTGCTTTTCTCTTTATTCATTTCAATAAATACTCATTGACCATTTCATTAGGTACTACACCTGTTCACTTTCTTGCGTGTTATCACTGAGAGCTAAACAGCCAATCACATGGCAGAAGCTCAATGCATTTAGGTATATAGACATGGTGAAGACAAGTTGCTGAGAACCTCGTAATCGGGAAGAAAGGGGGTTTTAAGTGACTCTGAATGAGGCATAGTTGTTGGTGCCACAAGGGCTGGTCTGGGTATTTCAGAAATTGCTGATCTACTGGGATTTTCACGCCCAACAATCTCTAGGGCTTACAGAAAATGGTCCAAATCAGTCTTTGGAATAAAGGTCACCATGCACTATTTGATTCTCTTAATACATTACATGCAGGTCATATATAGACACATGGTTCCCCTGCACTAGAAATGGCCCTGCACTGGGCTCGGCCCGCATCTCGTGATGCTGGCATAGCTGCGATGTGAGCAGGGCCAGATTTCTGGGAAGGCCGCGAAGGCTCGGGCCTTGGGTGGCTACAGCCCGCGGGGGCACCTGCACATGAAAGAGGGGCTGCTACATATGAAAGAGGAGGCTGGAAATAGGGAGCAACCAGGGCCGGTTCTCTCATGAAGCAAGGTGAAACACTTGCATCAGGCAGCAGAGATTACAAGGGCAGTATGTACTGTGTTTACACTAAAGTCATGCAGTCTGAGTAGGAGGAGATGTGAGGAGAGCGAGGTGAAGAGATCATCATTGGGGAAAAGCAGCTTGTTGTGCTGTGTGAGGAGTCTGACAGTGAGTGAGGAGGGGGGAGGCAGGAGAGCAGCATTGGGGAAAACAGCTTGTTGTGCTGTGTGAGGAGTCTGACAGTGAGTGAGGAGAGGGGAGGCAGGAGAGCATCATTGGGGAAAACAGCTTGTTGTGCTGTGTGAGAAGTCTGACAGTGAGTGAAGAGGGGGGAGGCAGGAGGGTAGCAGTGTTAATTTGACTTGCGCAGCAGAAGGGAGGAGGTGACACTGCTGTCCTGACTGAGGAGGGGGCGCATGCTCACAAGTTTGCCTCGGGCAGCAAAAAGTCTAGAACCGGCCTTGGGAGCAACTCACGAAAAAGGGATGTCAAAGGGAGCTGTTCATGAAAGAGGGGGACTACAGTACATGCATAATACACGTGGAATGGAAGGGAGGGATGCCTAACCACCCCCCCCCCAGTGGTGCCTAACCCTACCCACCCCACTGGTTTTGCCTAATCCTAATCCCCCCGGTGGTGCCTAATCCTAACCACCCCCCCGGTGGTGCCTAACCCTAACCACCCCCCTGGTGTAGCCTAACCCTAACCACCCCCTCTGCAGAACATCCTTTTACACATAGAAACGATAATATCTTTGATAATGTAAAGTCTGTACATATAAACTAAATAATATGACAAAAACTATAACATTGCAAGCTTCTAAAACGATAACATACTTCAAAAACTGTAATGTTCTAATGTTGTTAACAATATTTTTCACTGCGCCCTTTTACCTGCTTTTTTTCACTATACTAATAATGATAATTGCGTTGAAGTCTATGGTGGCACCCTTTTTCGTCCACCCTCTCACTGCGCCTCTTTTTCCTGCTACCCATCATACAGTTGCATTTTTGGAATAGCAGACTGTCAAGGAAGTACAATATTTATCATTTCTTGCTGCTGTTAGCTCCCGTCTGTTTATGGATGAGGCGAGCCTACTTCATACACACATGGCGTCACAACAAGTTGGAATTACTCACATGTTTAGTTCAAGATGACCGAGCAAGCTTTTCCGCCTTAAGCAACTACCAGAGTAGGACAAAGTTCACCTCCCGTTGCATCAGCACGTTGTAGAAGATTACGAAAATCTGCAATCACTTCACGGGCTATTTTGCATGCTCATCGTGGCTGGCAACCGGAAGAGATACAACCCGGAAGAGATACAACTGTCAGGAAAAAGGTCAGCAGTCACATGCTCACCTGGAGGCTCACGGAACATGTAGTCATTTCTGGATGAACACACCCACCTCTGTATTATTTGCAGTTATATGTGCCCAACACACACACACACACACATCTACATATACATAGTATGTACTGTATGTTCATGTAATACATCAGTGTATTCAGTTCTTTGCACCTTCATTATTATTTATTATCAAAGAACTCAGATTTTTCTGCAGCACTTTACAGAGTACATAGTCATGTCACTGACTGCTCTCAAACTGCCCTCCCTCTACTGTAGCCAGTATTGAGCAAAAATGCCAATATTCTTTTCGCAATATATTTTTCTCGTTTCCACACTACATTTTTTAGCAGTAAAAATAAAAAATGTTTCCACATTTTTGTGGTTTTCGTGGTGAAATGACGATTTTTGCATCATGAAATTTTTCTCATAATCAAAAACAGCATTTTCAATGCAAAAACCACTTTGGAAAAAATTCCCAAGCAACTCCGACTGTACCCTCTCATAAGCATCACCCCTTCTTGGGGTCCTACTGCACCCTCTCAGTATCACTGAAGGAATAAACTCTCATATCCCCACCATGGACTGAACAGAAATGCTTGGAGATGGACAGATTGCTAACATAAGAGTCATTGGATCTCGAAGGCTCCACAGCAATGTTCCACAACCCTAGTACATAGCGATCGTGTGGTAAAACCTACTTATTGTCTGCAGCAAAGATTACAATGGATCACATAAACAACTATACTAGAGAGGCAATTAATATCAGTGCTGGACAAAGCCAACAGTGGGCCCCTGTGTAGAATAAATGAGTGGCCGAGGTCATAACAGATCATCGTTTCATCGGTGGATCCAAGTAATGTTGATAGCATAAAAGTAAATAAATCTAGATTACATTCTATAGGCACTGTATTGATGTAGAATACATGTTTTACGTGTACACTGCTGAGCCCACAAGAAATTATGACATCATATCGCACATGCTCCTGAGAAAAAGAGATGAACTTAAACTTTTTTAAATGGAAAAAGGTCCCATCTACAAACGCATATTTTCATGTGGCTGAATAGTGTATTGGCTAAGTGCACCACCGTTGACATGGGTGAGGGTGACCAGGGTTCAAATCTTGGCTAGGGTCAGTACCTATTTAGTAAGGAGTCCTTAGGCTATTTATATAGCACTGACATCTTCGGCAGCACTTTACAGAATACATAGTCATGTCACTGACTGTCCTCAGAGGAGCTCACACTCTAATCCTACCATAGTCATAGCCTAATGTCCTACCATATTATTATTATGTATTTATGTAGCACTGACATCTTCTGCAGCACATTACAGAGTACATAGTCATGTCACTAACTGTCCTCAGAGGAGCTCACAATCTAATCCTACCATAGTCATAGTCTAATGTCCTACCATATTATTATTATTATGTATTTATATAGCACTGACATCTACTGCAGCACATTACAGAGTACATAGTCATGTCACTGACTGTCCTCAGAGGAGCTCACACTCTAATCCTACCATAGTCATAGCCTAATGTCCTACCATATTATTATTATGTATTTATATAACACTGACATCTCCTGCAGCACATTACAGATTACATAGTCATGTCACTGACTGTCCTCAGAGGAGCTCACACTCTAATCCTACCATAGTCATAGTCTAATGTCCTACCATATTATTATTATGTATTTATATAGAACTGATATCTACTGCAGAACATTATAGAGTACATAGTCATGTCACTGACTGTCCTCAGAGGAGCTCACAATCTAATCCTACCATAGTCATAGTCTAATGTCCCACCATATTATTATTATGTATTTATATAGCACTGACATCTCCTGCAGCACATTATAGAGTACATAGTCATGTCACTGACTGTCCTCAGAAGAGTTCATAATCTAATCCTACCAAAGTCATAGTCTAATGTCCTACCTTATTATTATTATGTATTTATATAGCACTGACATCTTCTGCAGCACTGTACAGAGAACATAGTAATGACACTGACTGTCCTCAGAGGAGCTCACAATCTAATCCCTACCATAGTCATAGTCTAATGTCCTACCTTATTATTATGTATTTATATAGCACTGACATCTTCTGCAGCACTGCACAGAGAACATAGTAATGACACTGATTGTCCTCAGAGGAGCTCACAATCTAATCCCTACCATAGTCATAGTCTAATGTCCTACCATAATATTGCTATTATTATGTATTTACTGTATATAGCACTGACATCTTCTGCAGCACATAGTCATGTCACTGACTGTCCTCAGAGGAGGTCACAATCTAACCATTCCCATAGTCGTAGTAAGAGGCAACCAAATGGGAAAAAACGACTCATGTTGGCAAAACCTTTTGGCATGGGTTCCCGTCTTTCTGTTGTCATGTCGCATTTTGAGCTCCACAGGGGGAATGGAACGCAACCGTCACGGGACAATAAATGCAGAGTCTGAAAAATGTTGTATGAAGGTGTCGTTTGTGCAATCACTCGCAAACGTCAGTAAACGCATTGAGATGATTGCTCCCATTTATTTCAGTGCAGGCATCTGTTGATCCCGGTAGTAAACGAAGCCCTTGAAAGCCCGTGTGAAAGGGTTTTTTAAAAGACCACTTTCACGAGAAACTTTAACATTTCAAATACATATTTGTAGGTGGGGCATTTTTTTCCAGAGTAGAATGCACTATGAATTCCTTTTCTGCAATGTTGCTGTTGCATACAGTAGTCAGATAACAATCTGACAGGTTTTTGACAGGTCTATAGTCACATGGGGGGTTCTCAACATTTCCCTTTTGCTTATTGCTTTACAATGACACTGTGGAAAGGATCTATACAAACATGTGGGGTAGCCTTCCTACTATGCACACTATTTTTGCAGTTGGACCGAGCAACTGCTGTTGGCCGAGGCATAGGCTGAAGAGGCTCCAGTCTCAGGGCGCAGTGTAGGAGGGGCGCACAATTCATTCAGCTGTCATTCCCAATTGTGTTTGAAGCACAAAGAAATAAGAAAAGGGCATACATAGCAGTGACTGCAAGTTAGATAACTAAAGATTAAGGTGTTGGGGGCACCTGGGGCGCCTCTTAGTCTAATAGCAATGAAGGCTAGGATGGGAGGGATGGAGGGGCGCACTTTGGTGTCTCAGCCTTGGGTGCTGGAGGACCTTGTCCCGGCTCTGGGGCTGAGCCCGCGTGGTGCACTAAGGCTGTCTCTCAGTGCGTCTCTCTCCCCCCCTCTGGTTGTTTGGACTGCCGTCTTGCTGCTAATGTAACGTAAGTTCCACCTATCTCACCTTTACATTGCTTTGCGCTTAGCACGGGCTCTTATTACCAGGGCCGGCCTTAGGTTTCACAGCGCTATTTTCGCGATTGAAATTGCCGCGGCCGCGATTTCAATCGCGAAAATAGAGAAAACTAAAAGGCGTAGGGCAACGATTTAGGTGTCGCCAGAAAGAGGAGAAAGAGAGCTTTAAAATGATATCAATCTTTCCATAGTTACTTGTATTACACAGGGCGACTAGAGTTGGGCCGAACGGTTCGCCGGCGAACCTGGTTCGCGCGAACCTAGGTGGTTCGCGTGCGGGTACCGCACGCGAACTTTATTGCGGAAAAGTTCGCCCCATTGCGGTTCGCCCCATAATGCACTGAGGGTCAACTTTGACCCTCTACATCACAGTCAGCAGGCCCAGTGTAGCCAATTAGGCTACACTAGCCCCTGGAGCCCCACCCCCCCTTATATAGGCAGGCAGCGGCGGCCGTGGCCACTCGTGTGCCTGCATTAGTTAGAGTAGGGCGAGCTGCTGCAGTCTCTCATAGGGAAAGATTAGTTAGGCTTAACTTGTCCCTGGCTGCATACCTGTTCATTGATCCTGCCACTGCATACCTGTTCATTGATCCTGCCACTGCATACCTGTTCATTGATCCTGCCACTGCATACCTGTTCATTGATCCTGCCACTGCATACCTGTTCAGTGATCCTGCCACTGCATACCTGTTCATTGATCCTGCCACTGCATACCTGTTCATTGATCCTGCCACTGCATACCTGTTCATTGATCCTGCCACTGCATACCTGTTCATTGATCCTGCCACTGCATACCTGTTCATTGATCCTGCCACTGCATACCTGTTCATTGATCCTGCCACTGCATACCTGTTCATTGATCCTGCCACTGCATACCTGTTCAGTGATCCTGCCACTGCATACCTGTTCATTGATCCTGCCACTGCATACCTGTTCATTGATCCTGCCACTGCATACCTGTTCATTGATCCTGCCACTGCATACCTGTTCATTGATCCTGCCACTGCATACCTGTTCATTGATCCTGCCACTGCATACCTGTTCATTGATCCTGCCACTGCATACCTGTTCATTGATCCTGCCACTGCATACCTGTTCATTGATCCTGCCACTGCATACCTGTTCATTGATCCTGCCACTGCATACCTGTTCAGTGATCCTGCCACTGCATACCTGTTCATTGATCCTGCCACTGCATACCTGTTCATTGATCCTGCCACTGCATACCTGTTCATTGATCCTGCCACTGCATACCTGTTCAGTGATCCTGCCACTGCATACCTGTTCATTGATCCTGCCACTGCATACCTGTTCATTGATCCTGCCACTGCATACCTGTTCATTGATCCTGCCACTGCATACCTGTTCATTGATCCTGCCACTGCATACCTGTTCATTGATCCTGCCACTGCATACCTGTTCAGTGATCCTGCCACTGCATACCTGTTCATTGATCCTGCCACTGCATACCTGTTCTGTGAACCCACCACTGCATACCTGTTCTGTTCAGTGGACCCGCCACTGTATACCTGTTTAGTGAACCCGCCACTGCATACCTGTTCTGTTCAGTGGACCCGCCACTGTATACCTGTTCAGTGGACCCGCCACTGCATACCTGTTCTGTTCAGTGAACCCGCCACTGCATACCTGTTCTGTTCAGTGGAGTTTGGTGTGTCAGTGTGAAGCAGTACCTTAATTACACTCCCTGATTGATGTATACACATGCAAGATGTTTTAAAGCACTTTAGGCCTGTCATTTAGCATTCAATGTGATTTCTGCCCTTAAAACGCTGCTTTGCGTCAAATCCAGATTTTTCCCGGTGACTTTTGGCGTGTATCCCACTCCGCCATGCCCCCCTCCAGGTGTTAGACCCCTTGAAACATCTTTTCCATCACTTTTGTGGCCAGCATAATTTTTTTTTTTTTTCAAAGTTCGCATCCCCATTGAAGTCTATTGCGGTTCGCGAACTTTAACGCGAACCGAACCTTCCGCGAAAGTTCGCGAACCCGGTTCGCGAACCTAAAATCGGAGGTTCGGCCCAACTCTAAGGGCGACACTTTCCCCAGTGTCAGCAGCTCCATTCAGCAGAAAAAGTCGCCCTGTGTAATACAATGTAACTATGGAAAGATGGATATCATTTTAAAGCTCTCTTTCTCCTCTTTCTGGCGACACCTAAATCGACGCCCTACGCCTTTTAGTTTTCTATATTTTCGCGATTGAAATCGCGGCCGCAGCAATTTCAATCGCGAAAATAGCGAAAACTAAAGGACGTAGGGCGGCGGTTTATATATCATTGGAAAGAGGAGAAAGAGAGCTTTAAAATGATATGCATCTTTCCATAGTTTCTGCACTGCTTGGAGTCCCTTTAAGATTGCAGAGATTTGACCTATTATAAGGAGCTTTTATACAGAAGGTGCAATAGCATTATAAGAGCATTGTAAATGGCACAGTGTTTTCACATTGAGTTACCTTTAGCTTAGGTTCAGCTCCGATGAGCAGAACGCAGCAGCAGCAATGCTTTCCCGATGGGAAAGTTCACATTGCTCCGTTCCGCTCTCTGTGTTCCGCTCGTCGGAGCGGACGTTCCCGACCTGCCCCATCCTTCCGCTCCGATTCACGGAGTGGAACGCAGCGCAGGAGCGGATGTGCTCCAATGTGAACTGAGCCTAAAAGCCCCTTGAAATAGGTTAAATCTCTGCAATAAGTATAAATGATTCATAGTTACATAGTTACATAGTTATTTTGGTTGAAAAAAAGACATACGTCCATCGAGTTTAACCAGTATAAAGTAAAGAGTAAGATTCAATCTCCCATAGCATGAAATGATTTATTGAACTGTTTCCTTGTTAGCACTGTTAATCGATTTCACTACTCCTGCAATCAGCTTGAGTGACTCAGTCTCTTAAAATGATTCAGTCTCTTAAAAATGATTCAATCTCACCACTTTCCCACGTTAAAGGGAACATTAAAGCGGACCCAAACCAAACATTTTTTTAATTCAAAATATTTAGTTGCACCACTCTGACACATACAAAGATAAATAAACACTCCTTCAAGCCTATGAGCATTTCAGTGCATGCTTTTCCCCCTTCTCTTTTCATAACTAGAGTTATACAGGTGGCAGCCATTAGCAATTCCTCCTTTGCTGGACACCTCCTACTCCACCAGTTTGCCGGATTCTGTCCCGGCAATATGAAAGGAAGGGAGGGGATCCTCCAATAAATGTAAAATATTTTATATTTGTCACCATGCAGCTGAAAAAAGGCTGCAATTTATCGTTCTAATTTAGAAAATAGATTTTATTTCTGAAATCTTGTATTTTTTATTTGGGTCCACTTTAACTGAGAGGGATATGGATGTTTCCTTTTAAACAATACCATTTGCTTGTCAGTCCTGCTGATCTCTTTGGCTGCAGTAGTGACTGAATCACACACCTGAAACAAGCATGCAGCTAATCTAGTCTGACTTCAGTCAGAGCACCCGATCTGCATGCTTGTTGAGGGGCTGTGGCTGAAAGTATTAGAGACACAGGATCAGCAGGGGAGTCAGGCAACTGGCATTATTTTAAAAGGAAAAACCCATATCCTTCCCAGTTTAGGTTCCCTTTAAAAACCATTTCCCCTTGGCCTGTTTGAATCACTTCTGCTTCTGCCGATTTGGCTCTTTAGTTGTATAAAATGCAACTCACATAGTATCTGGGAGGGGTGGAGGAGACACAGGACTCAGAATCAGAGAGTCTTTTTTAGATTGGGCAGCACGAGTTCCGGCGGGTGACTCGTTTGTTAGCAGCCGCTGCCGTTCTCCTTCAGCTGCTGAACCTTACTTATATCAAACTACCCGCTCCTCAGGTTCAGCATTTATTATAACCGCTGTAACGGTGATTCCTGACTGCAGTGGATTACACCACTGAAAACTAGGTAGGCAGCAGTTATGTTTGTGAGATGCAAGTAAAAAAACACCCCTAACAAATGGATTAGCCTCCCAGTCCGTCATCCATCACTGTTTACATAAACTGAGGATTACATGTTGCTTTCATAGCTCCCAACTGTCCCTTTTTCGGGGGGACAGTCCCTCTTTGGGAGCCCTGTCCCTCTGTCCCTCTTTCCTCCTCATTTGTCCCTCTTTCAGGACTTTGTCCCCCTTTGTATATAAATATATATGTATGTCTATATTAAAAATGTGTTTGATTGACTCTAAATTTTATTCCCATCCTTTAAATTGATGTATTACTAATTTTAAAATGTTACTATGAAGGAAAATTAACCAGGATAGAAAGGACCAGCGTGGTTTGAATTATAAAACAACATATTTTTCTTATGACATTTTTATGGTATGCGTGACTAGAGGTGTGGTGGGACGTGGTCAAGGGTGTGGCAGGGGCGTGGCTTAAGTGTCCCTTTTTCTCATCTCAAAAAGTTGGGAGGTATGTGCTTTGATGAAACCATTCATTCTTTTGAAAAACTTTTCACACAATTTTAGAAGGATTTTTAATATTTTGTGCATAAATCACTTCTTTTTTTTTTTTTTTTCATCATTAGCGAAAGAACCCCTTAAAGGGGAACTGAAGTAAGAGGTATACGGAGGCTGCCATATTTATTTCCTTTTAATCAATACCAGTTGCCTGGCAGCCCTGCTGGTCTTTTTCTCTGCAGTAGTATCTGAATAACACCAGAAACAAGCATGCAGCTAGTCTTGTCAGGTCTGACTTTAAAGTCTGAAACACCTGATCTGCTGCACGCTTGTTCAGGGGCTATGGCTAATAGTATTAGAGGCAGAGGATCAGCAGGGCTGCCAGGCAACTGGTATTGATTAAAAGGAACTAAATATGGCAGCCTCCATATACCTCTTACTTCAGTTCTCCTTTAAGGAAATTAAAGTTAAACACTCAACAGACATAGCAAAGGAACAGAATGACTTTAGGCTGGTTTCACACCAGGACGTTGCGTTTTAGGGGACGTTATGGTCGCACAACGTGCCCCTAACACAACGCCTGTTGCTCCCTGCTTTGGACGTCAGAGTGAGCCGCGTTTTGCAGCTCACTCTGGCGTCCGTGATGCGTACTCTTGGACGCATGCGGCATCACGTGGTCCCGCCGGCCAATCGCCGCACAGAGCGGCCGCTCCAGGAAGTAAACACTGCACGTCACTGAGTGCAGTGCATATTAATTAGCCATGTGCCTGTCCGCTCTCCGCTCCTCCCCAACGTTACTGAGCATGTGCAAGCAGTCTAACGCGGCTCTGCCGCTTACAAAGTACTGCATGCAGTACGTTGTCTTATGGCGCAGCGTTACTAAGTAATGCAACGTGGGCACTGTGAACAGCCCATTGATTTTTCATTGCTGTGCGGTGGGGTGCGTTACAGGCTGCTCTAACGTGCGCCTGTAACGTCCCACTGTGAAACCAGCCGTAGGCAAAAAAATATCACACAAGCAATATAAAAATTAAAGCAAACTTTATTAGTACAGTATAAAGAGATTACATGATGTATAGATAATAACCCATATAAAACCCAATAAAACATTATTTCCCAAAAAGAACACATTCTTTGTAATTACAATCTATGGATATGATGACTGTATAACTGACATAACTGTACGTAAAGAATAATTTTCATTTGCAAAATAAAAAGCGAAAGATAACCAACAATTACATAATGATTGAATCTGTGTATATGAAGAAAATGAACGTTTAATTTCAAAACATGTTAAATATGCAATTGGACATGTTATATTTGGAATGAAGCAGTCAGATAGAATGCCAAGGTATTTTGGTGCTGCATGTTTTAGAATGGGGCGCTGAAGACCACCACACCAAAAAAAGCTTGGCATAAACGGGTAACATTGGACCTTCTAACGAAGCAGCATGTGCCAGGATTTTACACTTGTCGGTTCAGTCTCAGCCCTGCTCATTTTGGCACTAGGGTGGGTTGGGGATTTTGCTACAAAGTGAATGATGCCAAACTGCCATAACGGAATCTACACAAAAAGATTTAGGCGTCATTATTTTTTTCAATATGTATATGGTGCTGCTATCAGCCTAATAACATGCTTAAAGTGAATGTTTACCAATTTAAAAATAAAAAAGTCAGATACTCACCTAAGGAGAGGGAAGGCTCAGTCCTAATGAGCCTTCCCTCTCCTCTCCCAGTGCCCGTTCCCGCGCAGGATCCCCCGTAGCAGTATTCGACCAGTTCGGTCAAATACTGCCACTTCCGCAGCCGAAGGGATGTTTCGGAAGCCTTCGGGAGCACTCGGGCTCCCAAAGACGGGCCGCTCCATACTACGCATGCGCGAGCGCCCTCTATGAAGCACTCGCACGTGTGTAGTAAGGAGCGGCCCGTCTTCGGAAACCCGAGTGCTCCCAAAGACCTCCGAAGTCCCTGCGCCGGCGGACGCGAACGGGGGAGCCAGCGCAGCACCGAGGGCACTGGGAGAGAAGAGGGAAGGCTCATTAGGACCGAGCCTTCCCTCTCCTTAGGTGAGTATCTGACTTTTTTATTTTTAAATGAGTAACCATTGGCTTTAAAGTCCTGATTATTTTATCAATAAGTGTTATTAAAGAGGAGCTGTTAGGTATAAGGTCTCAGAGAAAATAAACACATATATCAGTAGCTAAATATTGGCTGTACTTACATTACATATGCATTTCACTGTCCACGTTTGGATTTCACAGAATTTTTATATAGTATTTGCAGAGAATGATGCTCCTGACAGCTCATGACAGGTTCCATGTTTGTCTGTCTCCTATGAAGCCAAATGTGTCGTCATGTCCTGCCTGCTTCCTGATGATTCCACTCACAGAAAAGCTCGTACTGAATAACACTACTGTGCAGTGAATATTAATTAGCCATGTGGCTAGGAACAATAGCGGACTCCTGCAGTGTACTCTGCCGGGAGATTTATCAGTGCTGTGCGCTGGACAGAGTAACATGTTATTGTTACTTGACCCTGTAACTTCTCATTAGCAGCCGAGGGGAAGGCCCCAGAATGCTTTGCTGTATGGTATGCGGCTTGCGGCTTTTTAAGAGCTTGGGTCTAACAGCTTTGCTGATAAGCACACATCAAATGAAAGAGATTTTTATCTTCAGTATTGCCTTTTTGGCTTCCTTCTAAACTGTTTAACACAGGAGAATAGAGGTTTAAATTAGCTTTTGCAGCCTGACAGTTACTCTTTAAAATAAAAATATGGAAGTTTAGTAACAGCCAAACTTAAAGTGACCTTGATAAGGTTCCCATTAACGATACAATTTTTTCGTTCAGATTCGATCTTACAACCCAATTTGACCGATCAAAACAAATCAGTAGGCATTTATCGATTTTTCCCATTAACAGGACGATTTAAGAAGATTTTACATTCCGATTTCATCATAAAATACAACTTTTGGATCTATATTTTTTCCATTTCCAATCAAAGAATTGTTTCACATCGATTTGCGCCACACACTGCGCAGTTTTCCAGTGTGATCATAAAAATCCCTTCATAAAGAATTAATCTGAAGGAAAAATTGTACCGTTAATGCGCACCCTTGCAATTGCTCACATAGCAAATTGCTTGAGCCACACAAACCATGTCTCCCTATTGACTGGCAACCTATCATGTCTCTCAGTGTCTAGGCTACAGATGGACCCGCCCTCTCACATGACAGACATGGTTTTGCTGTCCTGAAAGGGACTGGGGTAAGAGAAGGCTTAAGTTTATCATTGAAAAGGGGACAGACACATGTGAATCGGGCTGAGCAGGTAAAATTTGGTCATTTTATTGAAAACAGGGTGAATGCCTATTCTTAATACTTGCATTAATAAGAAGAAAGCAATTACTAGGGCTATAACTATTTTTAGTACATCCCTTAGGGCCCTTTTACACTTAAAGCGTTGGTATGCATAAGTACGGGTCGGTACGTGTTTTTTCCATTGCAGTGCACTGTGAAAAAGATTTCTGTTAAATCGCGTATAGTGGGAACTGAGCCAATAGGAAACATGGTCATTACTTTGAAAATCAGTTATAACTGAGAGCAACTGATTAAGTGTAAAAGGGGCCTTACTCTAGTTTTTTGTAGATAATTATTATTACCGTCACACAAAGCTGACAACAAGCGATAAACCGAAAGTCTTTATCATGCATCCTCGTATGACACTCTATCAACAATCCACGGACACTAAGAGTAAATGTAATATCTCCTGTCCCCTGAGAGCTCCCGCGCATGCGCAGAGGATGTGTTGTCGTATAACGTTGGTAAATTCTTCACACACGGATGAATATTACACGATAACGACCGACAATGACACAAAGTTTCAAGCTAGTTAAAGTGAATGGGAATCTGGAAAAATAATCAACTGGATACTAACGTAAGGAGAGGGAAGGCTCTGGATCCTGTAGAGCCCTCCCGCTCCACTCTCGGTCCCCGTTTCAGTGCTAGCTCCCTGGTAGCAGTATTCCACCAATTAGTCAAATACTGCTCTATCTGCCGGCGAAGGAGGGTTTGGAAGTCTGCGGGAGCCCGAGTGCTCCAGAAGACGGGCAGTTCCATACGGCGCTCTCTCACGCACAATCACGCATGCGCAACATGGATCAGTTCATCTTTGGGAGCATTTGGGCTCCTGAAGAGTTCCAAAGCCTCTCACGGAGGAGGAGTCAAGCAGGGAAGCCAGCGCTTAATGGAGTGGACCGGGAGAGAAATGGGAAGGCTCTATAGGACCCAGAGCCTTCCCTCTCCTTAGGTAAGTATCTGGTTGATTTTTTTTGTTAAGATTCCCATTAGCTTTAAGTGACTCTGCCCAACAATGGGTAGGAATTCTCATCCACTGTCGTTAGACCTAACACACACACACACTGTTGAAAGATCGTTCATTTTGTGATATATTTTTAGAGATCAGTCTACTTTGTATGGAGACCATTATTCTTACTCCTTACATGGGTAATTTCTGTCAGAAGTGCAGGTATACATGCCTGCAATGGAGTCACTGATGACACATGCATATACTCACCAAAACTGTGGCTGCCACACCCACAACAATGTGATGAAACATGCACTGGTTCATGTACTAGATACATTGTTGCGGCTAGGCCATTACAGCCACAGTAAAGGCGCTGGGAGATACAGGAGATCATTAAAGCAACTCCTGAGAACTTCAAGATATCATAAGTGACCCAGCAAAGCCAGGACTGAATTCTGTGAAATCAATTCTTCAGTTAGAGGGTAAGAAGTGATCAGTTAAGGTTCACTTAACTGATGCCCCCTAGTGGTTAATTAATTCAGTCCAAGTTGGCTGAATTGATTTTGATATTTTTCGGGGACCACCAGAGATACCTTTATTAAATCATACTCGCAGGTGGTGCGGATCACATGTCACAGTGATCACCTGATAGATCATCGATGCAGTTACATCAGTATGCCTCTACAACTTGCAATCAAGAAGCAGAGGAGGACAGCTTGCTGCAGTGTGCCCCAGCACGTCACAGCCATCGTTTTTCTTAAATTAAAATTGGGGAGAAGATGAGACGGCCGACAAGATGGTTGTAATTCTAGCTTGCATGCAAAATTATTGCAAAATGTATGCGGCTTGGAACTGGACCAATCAAGTGTACTTCCTGATGATTTTGATTGGTCAATTTTCATGCTCCATAAGATTTGCATTAAATTTCCAGGCAACTTGGATTTTTTAGCATTTTATTGACCGTGTCCATTGAGGAGGTGTAGAAGTGATGGGTTGTTATTTCTTCCCGTGTCTCCACATGAATTCCTGTATTTGGTGACCCTGTCTCCGGAACAGGAAGTGAGGGAAACAAAAATGGGAATAAATAACCTCAATGATATCTGAAACTCTCGCACTCACATTTAAGAAAAAAAAGTTTATTTTTTGTTTCTTTCTGTCACTCTTGAAATTTTCCCCCTGACTCTATTCTTAGTGACCTTGCGGTTAATTCACAAAGCAGCCTTAAAGAGAAACTCCAACCTAGAATTGAACTTTATCCCAATCAGTAGCTGATACCCCCTTTTACGTGAGAAATATAATGCTTTTCACAAACAGACCATCAGGGGGCGCTGTATGATTTTGTGCTGAAACCCCTCCCACAAGAAGCTCTGGGACCGCGGTACTCTGGGCAAACTGCCACAATGTAACAATGTTCACAGACAGGAAATAGCTGTTTACAGCTGTCCCTAAGGGCCCTTTCACACCAGAGGGATTTTTCGGCGTTTTAACGCCACGGCTGAAGTTGGCGTTTTGCTAGGTAAAAGAAAGTCCATAGACTTTCATTTTACCTTTCACATCTAACTCGGCGTTTTGGAGCATTGCGTTTCAACGCTCCCAGGAGCTTTTTCAGGGCTGTTAACAGCCGAAGTTGGCTGTTGGCGTTTCAATGATAGTCAATGGAAAACGCCAACTTCAGCGTTTTCAAAGCCTTTTCAAAGCGTTTTACAGCTATCTTGTTCACTTATTTTTATAGAAGAAAAAAAAAAGGACGTTTTCATATGGGCTGTAAAACTCTTTCAAAAGGCTTTGAAAACGCTATGTATTGGCGTTAAGCAAAAGGCTGACTTTCAGCCTTTTCTACCTCAGCCTCTAGTGTGAAAGAGCCCTAAGGGCCCTTTCACACTAGAGGGCTTTTTCGGCGTTTTAACGCCACGGCCAAAGTGAGCGTTTTCCAAGGTAAAATGAAAGTCCATAGACTTTCATTTTACCTTTCACATCTAACGCCGCGTTTTGGAGCGTTGCGTTTCAACGCTCCCAGGCGCTTTTTCTGGGCCTACCGCGGCGTTTCTTATTACAATTGATAGTGATGTATTGGCGTTAAAATGCCTTGAAAACGCCTTCAAAACGACTGCAGCCAAAACGCAGCGTTTTAACCTTTTACCGCTGCCTGTAGTGTAAAAGAGCCCTAACAGCCAAAACAGCTAGGAGCAGCTACATAACCTGCCCACAGTAACAAAGTCACCATGTAATAAATGTCAGAATGTAAATCGGGGAGAGGAAAGATTTTACAATGAGCAAACACTGCCTAAATCATTTATACATAATTATGGTAAAAATGAAGCACTTTTTTTACTACATTATTTTCACTGGAGTTCTCCATACACCCCATACACACGCTCATTAGCGGTCTTTTATGCAGCACAATTATCAAACAACTTTTGTTGTGAAACAAGTTGAAACAACCAAAACAAAGTTGCTTGCTATTGTTCACACAACTGATAAAACTGATAAGATGCCAATCCAATTGTTGGATTGACGTCTTATCAGTTGTTTGAACTTTTTTGGGTTGTTTTAGCTTGTTTCACAACAGCAGTTGTTTGATAATTGTGCTGCATAAAAGACCGCTGTTGAGAGAGTGTATGGGGCTTAATGCTGTAACGCATGGATTAACACACCTTATTTAAGTGCCTAATTATTAATGTGCCTAAAGCCATATTGCTTAAAACTTATGTCCGTCAAATATATAAGTAACGACTAAGGCAAGAAACAATCCCAAATGGTTTACCACATTAAAGACAGAAAATATACTTAATTTTAAGATATAATATCAATATGCCCAATGGAGACTGTGTTATGTATTCAACAATGTGTTAAAGGGTATAAAACTCAAAATTGTATCTATGCTTCCAAATATTAAGCACAGCATAAAACTACAAAAAAACAAAACAAGGAAAGGCTGCTTTCAAGTCATTGGAAGGCCCTGATAACATTGCCGGTTAAAGGGACGCTGTAAATTCAAAAACTTCCCATGGGGGGTACTCACCTCGGGAGGGGGAAGCCTCCAGATCCTAATGAGGCTTCCCCCATCCTCCTGTGTCCCACGAGGGTCTTGCTGCAGCCCTCCGAACTGCCGCCCGACAGATCCCACAGCCTGTTCAATATTTACCTTTCCAGGCTCCAGCGGGGGCACTGTTGCGGCTCTTCTGATGGAGATTGGCGGAAATAGCCGATCTCTGTTGGGTCCGCTCTACTGCGCAGACACCGGAGACTTGCGTCTGCGCAGTAGAGCGGCCCGACGGAGATCGGCTATTTCCGCCTATCTCTGTGGGAAGGAGCGGATACTGCGCCTGCGCTGGAGCCAAAGGGTTAATATTTACGTCGCCGCCGCTCCGGGAGGATTTTCGCCACCGCTGTGGGACCGATGAGGACGGGGGAAACCTCAATAGGATCCGGAGGCTTCCCCCACCCGAGGTGAGTACCTCCTAGCAGAGTTTTTTTCGTTGCAGATTTTCTTTAAAGCTAACTGATAACATTGTTTGTTTGTTGGACACATTATCAGATGGTCTTGTAATTAAGTAATTACTGAGGAAATAAAGTAGATAAAGTTATCCGTTCATTCCTGGATAGAGGGGAAGCTTTTCATATATTGCATATTTATGCTTCCCAAACAGCTGAAGACAATTTGATCATTTTGGAAAAGTAAGGGCAATGTCATCAGTTAGATTCAGAGTGAAGAAGAAGCTTGAAATTTTAACCCTTCCAGTAAATTGGAAACCATTTATATCCTTTTTTTCTATTAGTCTTATGCTGTGTTTAATGTGCTAGATCAAAGATAAAGTTTTGAATTTAATACCAGTTTTCAGAAATAACACTTTAAATTTGTAAACCGTTACATGCTAAAGTAACATGCTTAAAGATTCACACATCACAGCATAATGCCCGGTTCACATTAGCATTCCCTGTCCGGATTTTCCTGATCTGATCCGGACGGTATACTGTACAAACGGAACGTACGTTCTGCATAGCAATGCAAAGGCTATGCGGACGTTCACACGTGTCCGTTCCGTACAGTACGGAGCCAGACCGGATCCGGACTCCGGACACTTTTCCAACATGCGCTATTTTTAGGGTCCGGATCTCCGGCCCCCGCACCCGGACCGGAGCCGGACCTGAGCCTGACAGCACCATCCGGAACACAGAAACCAATGGGAAACGGAAGGCACAGAACACACTGCCGACAAAAACCTGACGTTCTACCCCACTTCCTATGCGTATCCAAGCGGCCATTTCGGATGGGGACACATGGGTCAAGCATGTCTGGAGTGGAGCAGCAGTGACTTACGTGCTGGAGCTGTTTGGCAGAATGTCGGAGGTGGAGGTGAGGCCTACAGCGGAGGAACCTGATTCTACAGGTGCACCAGGTGCACCTTCTGCTGACCCCAACATTTTTTTATTTAAATTTCACTATTTTTTGCCCACGGATCCGGATGGCAGCCTGATGCATGCCTGATACAAACGGACCGGATCCGGATCGGATCGGAACCATACGGTTCTGATCAGGATCAGGTCCTGATCCGATCAGGATCCGGTCCGTTTACTTGCCAAAACGCAAGTGTGAACGGGGCCTTAATCAACCCATTTGTCTCTTAAACAGAAGTGAGGGAAAATCTTCCCAACCGGTAACCAGACAGAAATAAAAAACAAAATATGAGGGTACGTAGGGCTTCCCTCCATCTACCCAAAATGGAAAAAAATTACCTTGATCTTGACATAAGGCAAGCTCCTCACCTGCCATATAGTCACCAGATCTTTGCAAGCCAAAATGATCATTCACGATTATCTCAGCCATCAGTTAGTGACAGTAATGCCCGCTGGGCTCAGCCGAGATGCACCTACTTCCACAGAAGAGGAGGGGCGAAGCAGGAGGCTCCCCTACAACACCTCGGAGATACAGAAACCAGCCAAAGATACTGCCACAGCCAACTAAGTGCAGAAGACAAAGGATGCGTGCGCAAACAACACGCCAACAGCTGAAAGAACCATCACTACAGCTGTCAAAAGTTAAATATAACTGCACCCCCTTTGTTCCTAACCATTAGTTGGCAAGTTGACTAGAAAAAAAAGAGTTGAAAGAAAATAGTTGAAACATTTTGAAGGATCAAAAAAGATATATGGGCGTAAATAAGGAATCCAAAGAAAAAATAAGGCATCTTCAAATGGATACTCTTCTCTGTTGCAGAAGACATTTCATCACATTTACAGAGTGACTTCTTTGTTCTAATCAGATAAGGAGATAGCAAGGGAAATTTATGTAAACATTTAGCTCAGTCGGTCTAGCTAACTTAAGCTGATAATGCAGATCCAGATAGTTTAAGTGCCTGTTTAATGTTTGTAGTGTATCCGAATTATCCAGGCAAACAAGCTAAAACAGCATGGTTGATGATAAATGGTGCAGAAACCCCCTTTTTCACGGTCTGAGGTGGGTTTTTCCAGTCACATAGATGGCCTCTTTAACCCCTCTAGTGAACCAGTTTTCTACTCAGTTTATAATGTGCCATACTCAAAAGAGTATCCTTTCTCCTTGAGAAGTAGGTAGACCGCAGAGTCCTTACTTGAATAATTACCCCTGCTATTTTGAGGCATTTTCATATTCAGGGGTGGCTTGATTTATCAAGTGTAAAAATATCTGCTTGGCTCAGTACGCTAGACTGCATGCAACACGTTTTTTTGCTTGTGTGGTTTAATGGTTGGATCTTTGGGATTTACAAGTTTCTATCTTAGTGACCTGTTGGGTCTAAAGATAACAGTGTTGGTAGGACTGATGAAATGTGTTCTACAGCACAATGAAGGTGTCCAGCTGGCCCCACCTTATTTTGTCTTTAGTGGAACAGTGACCTAGACACATAAATAAATGGCAGGTATTACTTTTCAAAGCCTAACCAATTCGAGCGTAACCAAATTCTTCTCTAGAACAGGTATAAAAATTTACTGCAAACACAATATTAATGGGAAGAAGAAAAACAAGAAAAGAAAAATCATGCAACATTTCGGAAGCATCATCTAAAACATATGAAATAATTGGACTGAATAGCTGCACTTGCAACCACGCAAGGTACACATATACTGGATAAGCAAGAAAATGATTGACGGAGACTATTGGACAACCAGCTGTCATGACTCGTAAATTCGAGGACGGCGCTAGTCAAGGTTCCCCTCCTCCTGGAGAACCATTCAGGGGCTGTAGAGCAAGGGGGTCTTGTGGTTGCTGCTGATGGTTCTTCGGACACAACCTGCAAATACATCAGATACAGTTGAGGACATGTGCAGCCATGCGTGCAAAATAAATATTACAAAGCAAAAAGAATTTGTGTACTTCTTTATAAAGTTATATTGAACACAAATATCACAACTGTAATGGAGGCGTTGGACTGTCTTCTTGACTTCTCCTAATTGTTATGCATATGTTCAGTTAAAAAATATCCCCTACAGTCAGAAAAAGAATCTACACTTACTTTAAATTCAGGGGAGAGTATTGGCCACACATTGGCGGGGAGAGGGGACACTCAACCTTCCTCCCTCACCTCGGGCTCTCTCCTCAGTGCTCCCCCTCCAGCATCAATCAGTGGCAGCAGGCAGCAGGCAGGAAGGAACACATACCCTCATGCGTTCCACGCACCTGGAGGTTCCGCTCCCTAAGTGTTTGACGCTACTTCCTGTTTAAACACTTAGAGATTGGACCTCCGAAGTGGATGGAGGTGTGTGTTCCTGCCCGATGCCTGCAGCCACTGATTGATGCTGGATGGGAGTGTTGAGGGGAGAACCCGAGGTGAGGGAGGAGGGGGGAGTGTCCAAATGCAAATACTTCTGAGTTTATGCAAATCGTTATGCAAATACCTGCAGCTTGAAAATGGACCAATCAATTTAAACCTGGACTTAAAATGATTAGTCCATTTTCAAACTGCATTTATTTGCATTAAAAAAATGCATACATTTGCATGAACTCTGATATATTTGCATCTCATTGATCATCCCTACTGTTAACTTGCCTGTATTTAATAAAGCTTTGCTGAAAGCGTGTGTTTACCTTACCTGTTTCTGACCAACAGGGCAACCATGGCAACTACTATGGCAATTCCAGTCAGAACGCCTAGGATAATCAAGGTCAGCATCCACCAAGCATTCCGAATGGTGTTGTTGTCTTGGACATCCGTGTTCTGCGTAGGTGCAACGCGTTGAGTTGGAACATCTTCACGATGAACAAACTTTTCTAGAGCCGATTTCTCATCACTGAACGAGCCTATAAAATAAGTAACGTTAGCTGGCTTCATCAGGCTTGGCTCTGTGTAGAGCCTGATTAACTAAAGTCTTTTAGGACTGTTGGATATCAATGGAGATAATATAAGTAAACCCTCAAACCTCTTTTAGTCTTTTAGTGCACACCAAAACCTCTAGCAGATCTGCAAAATGCTAGCAGTTTTTGGATCAGATTTCAGAACGATTCTAGGCCTGTTTAGAGAGGTTTTCTACACATGCCTAGCGTTTTTTGGAGCGTTTTTGTGTAGCAGATTACAAATATTGTTACAGTAAAGCTATTACTGAACAGCTCCTGTAAAAAAAAACGCCTGGAAAACCGCTCCGATCTAACGTTTGCCAGAGCGGTGCAGCAGGAGGCACGTTTGCGGTTTGCTAAAAACCTCAAACCGCTGGTGTGCACCATCCCAATTAAATACATTAGCCAAGCGTTTTCACAGGCGAATGCGGTTGGCGGGTCGCTCCTAAAACCGCTCGGTGTGCACTGGGCCTCAGTCGTTTGAACTTGAATAAAAGATTGGAGGCACAGCAAAATAAATAAAAGAAATACTAAAAGAAGGGCACTTATGTCCTACAAAAAATAAACAAACAAGGATGGCAAGGGGGGTGCGGTTTGGATTTTTTAAGGAGGAACTGTAGTGAAAATAACATAAATGATTAAAACTACAGATTTCTAACATTATTCGCTTAGGCTATATTCACACTTTAAATCACCAGCACTACCGCAAGTGCTGAGCGATTTATTGAGCTTTTTAAAAGCGCTTTTCCCTGTGCTTTGCGTTTAGAAAAGCGCTTTTCTAAGCACTTTTGCTGACCGATTGAGATTTTCACTTCCTGACATCAGTCAGGAAGTGAACTCTTTGACCTGGAAATGAATAGATACAATGTATAAATTCCTAAAAGCACTCAGAAATCGCTATACAAAGCACTTTTCAAGCACTTTGCAATTTCCCTATACCTTCCATTGAGCCAAAACGCTCAGAAAATGGTACATGTAGCGCGTTTGTGATTTTAAAGAAATGGAAACGCCCACATGTGAGCACTCTCATAGGAAAACACTGCACAAGCACTTTTAGAGCGGTTCCTAAAATCACCAGCGCTTTACAGAAACTCTCATAGTGTGAACAAGCTCTGTGACCTTGTTCACATTGCGTTCTGCTCGCGTGTCCATCCGCGGTGGGCTTTATTTGTGGTGTTTTTTTTTCAATTACCGGCGCATGGGTGGGCGATTCGTTTTTGTGGTTAGCGGTTTCCGATGCGTTTTTCCCGAGCGTTTTGGTAATTCACTCCCTGACGTCAGTCAGGAAGTGAACTCTTTGACCCGGAAATGAATAAATACAATGGGCTTGATTCACAAAAGCGTGCTAACAGTTAGCACGCTGGTAAAAAGCCCTTTATCACGCCTAAACTCAGTTTAGGCGTGATAAGTTTAGGCGTGATAACTATAGCACCAATTGGGTTAGCACCGCAGTGCACAGCTGATCAAGTTTTGCACTAGCAAAGTCTGGTGCGTGCGAAATGTCGCATAGAGTTGAATGGCACTGCTTTGCGCGCAGGACTTTGCGCGCGATCTAAACGTATCTAAACTTATCACGCCTAAACTTATCATGCCTACACGGGGGGTAACTAGGCCCCACCGGGCCCCCCTGCAGAATTTCTGAGCGCCCCCCCGGGGCCTGCTCAGGGCCGTTTTGTGGGGGCTGGAAGGGTCGCAGCATGAGGGGAAAGCCATGGCCACAGTCGACGGAGAGGGGGGGACGTCCCTCACCTCGGGGCTCTCCCCTCTGCGCTCCCCTCCAGCTTAAATTTGTGTCCGGGCAGCGGCGGCAGCAAACAGATACATAGCTTCCGTGCGCTCCACCAGCCTGCGTTCCTCTCGCTAGCCTCTGACACGACTTCCGGTATAACAGAAAGTCCCATCAGAGACTAGAGAGAGGAACGCAGGCTGGAGCGCACGGAAGGTATGTATCTGTCTGCTGCCCGCTGCTGCCCGGACACACATTTAAGCTGGAGGGGAGCGCAGAGGGGAGAGCCCCGAGGTGAGGGACGTCCCCCCTCCCCGCCGACTGTGGCCATGGCTTTCCCCTCATGCTGCGACCCCTCCAGCCCCCACAAAATGGCCCCGGGGGGGGGGGGAGCAGTGGCTGCAGGCCATATCGTTACCAGTGCGCCTAAACTTATCACGCTTAAACTGACTTTAGGCGTGATAAGGGGCTTTTCACTAGTGTTGGGCGAACAGTGTTCGCCACTGTTCGGGTTCTGCAGAACATCACCCTGTTCGGGTGATGTTCGAGTTCGGCCGAACACCTGACGGTGCTCGGCCAAACCGTTCGGCCATATGGCCGAACTAAGAGCGCATGGCCGAACGTTCCCCGAACGTTCGGCTAGCGCTGTGATTGGCCGAACGGGTCACGTGGTTCGGACCCGAACGCGCTCTGATTGGCCGAACTGTCACGTGGTTCGGGTAAATAAATACCCGAACCACGTCATATCTCCGCCATTTGTCTGTGGGTTTAGCTTTGGGTAGGCAGGCAGGGTAGTTCGCGCTCCAGCCACGCTAGCCAGGGTCCCCCCCAGTCATTGTGTGTCGCTGCTGGGAATAGTAGTACACCGCTCGCTCAGCATTCTGTTTACTGCCACTCTGTGTACCTCGCTCAGCCACACTATATAGCATTCTGTTTACTGCCACTCTGTGTCTGCTGGGAATAGTAGTACACCGCTTGCACAGCCACACTATATAGCATTCTGTTTACTGCCACTCTGTGTACCTCGCTCAGCCACACTATATAGCATTCTGTTTACTGCCACTCTGTGTCTGCTGGGAATAGTGGTACACCGCTCGCTCAGCCACACTATATAGCATTCTGTTCACTGTTCTGTGTCTGCTTGGAATAGTGGTACACCGCTCGTTCAGCCACACTATATAGCATTCTGTGTACTGTTCTGTGTCTGCTGGGAACAGTAGTACACCGCTCGTTCAGCCACACTATATAGCATTCTGTGTACTGTTCTGTGTCTGCTGGGAACAGTAGTACACCGCTCGCTCAGCCACACTATATAGCATTCTGTTCACTGTTCTGTGTCTGCTGGGAATAGTGGTACACCGCTCGCTCAGCCACACTATATAGCATTCTGTTTACTGCCACTCTGTGTACCTCGCTCAGCCACACTATATAGCATTCTGTTTACTGCCACTCTGTGTCTGCTGGGAATAGTGGTACACCGCTCGCTCAGCCACACTATATAGCATTCTGTTCACTGTTCTGTGTCTGCTTGGAATAGTGGTACACCGCTCGCTCAGCCACACTATATAGCATTCTGTTTACTGTTCTGTGTCTGCTGGGAATAGTGGTACACCGCTCGCTCAGCCACACTATATAGCATTCTGTTCACTGTTCTGTGTCTGCTGGGAATAGTGGTACACCGCTCGCTCAGCCACACTATATAGCATTCTGTTTACTGTTCTGTGTCTGCTGGGAACAGTAGTACACCGCTCGCTCAGCCAGAGTATATAGCATTGTGTTTACTGCCACTCTGTGTACACCGCTCAGCCAGACTATATACCATTGTTTACTGACACTCTGTGTACACCACTCAGCCACACTATATACCATTGTTTACTGACACTCTGTGTACACCGCTCAGCCAGACTATATACCATTGTTTACTGCCACTCTGATTCTGCTGGGAACAGTAGTACACCGCTCGCTCAGCCAGACTATATACCATTGTTTACTGACACTCTATGTACACCGCTCAGCCAGACTATATACCATTGTTTACTGCCACTCTGATTCTGCTGGGAACAGTAGTACACCGCTCGCTCAGCCAGACTATATACCATTGTTTACTGACACTCTATGTACACCGCTCAGCCAGACTATATACCATTGTTTACTGCCACTCTGATTCTGCTGGGAACAGTAGTACACCGCTCGCTCAGCCAGACTATATAGCATTGTGTTTACTGCCACTCTGTGTACACCGCTCAGCCACACTATATAGCATTGCGTACTCTGCCAGTCAGTGTGTATATTGCTGGGATCAGTAATACTCCACTCACCGTCAACCACTATATGAGCTCAACATGAGTTCCCCAGAGACCTCCGCTGTGAGCAGCACTCCCAACAACAGCAACAGCCAACGCCCCACGCAAGCTATAACATCCACCCCAGCAGCCAGTGGTCAGCAGCAGCCCTCCCCGGAGGAGAACGTTGTGTCCATCAGTCCGTCGCCAGAGCGATTAATGAGGGCTGCCATTGAGGAGATGATGGGGCCTGATGTGGAGGAGGAGGTCTGGCTCAGGCCAGCATCCCAAGTTAATGTTGAGGACGATGAGGGGTCTGTGTCTGGGGATGTTGGGGTGGCAGAGGTGGTGGGTGGGTCAGACTCAGGAGAAGAGTTGTATGATGAGGATGATGATCGGGACCATCTGTATGTGCCTCAGAGTCCGACCCCGGAAAACATGTTGTATCGTGTGTTTAGGTACTAAAATCTGCGTTCCCTCCCAGTAGTGTTGGGCGAACAGTGTTTGCCACTGTTCGGGTTCTGCAGAACATCACCCTGTTCGGGGTGACTATATAGCAGACTATATAGCATTGTGTTTAATGCCACTCTGTGTACACGGCTCAGCCACACTATATAGCATTGTGTTTACTTCCACTCTGTGTCTGCTGGGAACAGTAGTACACCGCTCACCCGCCACTGTATAGCATTGTGCTCTGTGTCACTGCTGACAATAGTGGTACACCGCTCACCCACCACTGTATAGCATTTCTGTACTGCCACTGTACTGCTGCCAGTCAGCATGTACTTTAAGGATAAGTGAAATGAGGAAGAAATCCGGTGAAAGAGGGAGGGGCAAGGGAAGAGGTGTTTCCCCTGACGGTTCACGTACAGGCCACAGGGGAGCACCCAAGAAAACCCACTCAATACTGCCCATGTTGTCCAGGACAACAACCCTCACAGATCCAAAAGAACAGGACCAGATAATTACTTGGATGACCTCTCAAGCGTCCAGCAGTGGGTTAAGCAGCACCAGCACATCACGCACGAGGTCCGAGTCCTCAGCCAGTTAAAGTCTGGGCTTTCTTTGAAGACTGCACTGAGGATGTTACCATGGCGATTTGCAAGGTGTGCAAGACCCGCCTGAGCAGGGGGAAAAGTATTAACAACCTCTCCACCACCAGCATGAGCCGCCACATTCTATCCAAACATCCCACTCTGTGGGCAAACGCGGCAGGACAGGGTACCACCAGCAACACTGCCTCCCTTGGGTTCACCAGACTCACCACCAGACCCGCCTCAGCAGCAGCAGTAGCCCAGCCATTGCGTGGTTCACAACATTCACAAACATCAGACGATGCTGACACTGTCACTTTCCGGACTAGTGCTCTTGAGGTCTCCCAGTGTTCATCAAACACAACAACCAACAGCCCTTCGGTGTGCAGCGCTACGGTTGAGTTGTCTGTTTCTGAGATGTTTGAGCACAAGAGGAAATTGCCAGCAAATGACCCCCGGGCCGTGGCAGTAACAGCCAGCCAGCATAGCCAAGCTTCTGGCCTGCGAAATGCTGCCATATCGAGTGGTGGAGACAAACAGCTTCAAGGGCATGATGTCAGTGGCCATCCCACGTTACGTGGTTCCCAGCCGCTACCACTTTGCGCGCTCTGCAGTGCCTGAGTTGCATGAGCACGTGGTCAGCTAAATAACCCGAAGCTTGAAGAATGCCGTTGCCTGCAAGGTTCACCTCACCACTGACACCTGGACGAGTGCGTTCGGCCAGGGTCGATACATCTCCCTTACCGCGCACTGGGTGAACCTTGTGGAGCCTGGCAGCGATTCCTCACCTGCTACGGCGCGGGTGTTGCCCACGCCGCAAACAGCTGGATAACAACAGCAGCACCTACCTCTCTGACTCCTTCTCCTCCAACGCATCTCAAAGCTGTACCTCATCCGGAAATGCTAACCCAGCACCAGCAGCAGTAGGATCGTGGAAGCAGTGCAGCACAGCTGTTGGCATGCGTCAGCAAGCGTTGCTGAAGCTGATCTGCCTTGGGGATAAGCAGCACACAGGGGAGGAAATTTGGAGGGGAATAAAGGAACAGACGGATTTGTGGCTGGCACCGCTGGACCTGAAACCGGGCATGAAGCTAGACACCTGGCACGAACTGGCAATGTACGCAATAGAGGTGCTGGCTTGCCCGGCAGCCAGCGTTATGTCGGAACGCTGTTTCAGTGCTGCCGGAGGCATCATCACAGATCGGCGTATCCGCCTCTCCACAGAAAATGCAGACCGTCTGACTCAAATTAAAATGAATCAATCCTGGATTGGAAACGACTACGCAACACTCCTGGACCCCAACCAAGTAACATGACCGATGAACATCTGGGATGGTTTAGCGTTTCCGGTCCCTGTTTATTGAACCTCTCATCTGTATTACATTTATGACTGCATGGCGGCAAAAAGCATTGCTGCTATATCCGCACGCTTTTTGTCCTCATGCAAGGCCTGGGTTGTTGTGTCTCACAAAGCGTGGCCTTCTCCTCCTGCGCCTCCTCCTGTTCCATCACGTGTGCTGCTGCTGCTGCTGGGTTACCGTTGCCGCGTGGTCCCTGTTTATTGAACCTCTTATCTTTATTACATTTATGACTACATGGCGGTACAAAGCATGCTATCCGCACGCTTTTTGTCCTCATGCAAGGCCTGGGTTGTTGTGTCTCACAAAGCGTGGCCTTCTCCTCCTGCGCCTCCTCCTGTTCCATCACGTGTGCTGCTGCTGCTGCTGCTGCTGGGTTAGCGTTGCCGCGTGGTCCCTGTTTATTGAACCTCTTATCTTTATTACATTTATGACTACATGGCGGTACAAAGCATGCTATCCGCACGCTTTTTGTCCTCATGCAAGGCCTGGGTTGTTGTGTCTCACAAAGCGTGGCCTTCTCCTCCTGCGCCTCCTCCTGTTCCATCACGTGTGCTGCTGCTGGGTTAGCGTTGCCGCGTGGTCCCTGTTTATTGAACCACTTATCTTTATTACATTTATGACTGCATGGTGGTACAAAGCATGCTATCCGCACGCTTCTTGTCCTCATGCAAGGCCTGGGTTGTTGTGTCTCAAAGCGTGGCCTTCTCCTCCTGCGCCACCCTCCTCCTGTTCCATCACGTGTGCTGCTGCTGGGTTAGCATTACCGGTCCCTTTTCCTGGAACCTCTTATATGTATTACATTTATGACTGCATGCCGACAAAAAGCATGTTACCTGTGCAAAGAAAACAGACATTTCCCGCATTTAAAAGACAGTTTTCCCTTTGAAACTTTAAAATCGATTTTCTCAAAAACTATAAGCTCTTTTTGCTAAATTTTTTTTTCCTCTTGTACCCACTCCCAAGGTGCACATACCCTGTAAATTTGGGGTATGTAGCATATAAGGAGGCTTTACAAAGCACAAAAGTTCGGGTCCCCATTGACTTCCATTATGTTCGGAGTTCGGGTCGAACACCCGAACATCGCGGCCATGTTCGGCCTGTTCGGCCCGAACCCGAACATCTAGATGTTCGCCCAACACTACTTTTCACCAGCGTGGTGCAATGGTTATCACGCCTAAAGCCTTTTAGGCATGATAACTGGGTTATCACCGCTTTGTGTATCGAGCCCCATGTGTTTATTCTTAAAAACGCGAAAGCAATCGCTGCTCAAAGCGGTTTTGTGAGCGTTTTGCGTTTTTCCTATAACTTCCATTGAGGCGAAGTTGCCTCAAAAATGGCTTCAAGCACCGCTTTTTAAAGCGGAAAGCAAAAGAGCTGCTCATATGTGAACTGTCTCATACAGAATCATTGTGTAAGCGCTTTCAGGGCGATTTTGAAAAATCGCCCGGGGTTTAAAAATACCAAAAACGCCTGCAGTGAGAACAAGCCCTTATAGATTATTTAGTCAGTGTTTACCCATTGTAAAATCTTTTCTCTCCCTGATTTACATTCTGACATTTATCACAGGGTGGCAACAACTTTAGTCCTGTTATGTTCATTACTGCAGAATGTTTGCATACTAAGTGTTCCGAAGACAGTAAAAATAATACCTGGGGGTGGGGCGAGAGAATTTTGCTAAACAGCCTAGGCTAAGCATCACTGGGAGGGCGGGGCAAAAAACCAATATACAGCAATATATAGACACAGGAAGTGTTTCTGATGCAGACACCAGGAAAATTACTGTATACGTGGGTATCCTTAATTATTTATTATTTGTCACTACAGTGCCTCTTTAAATATGATTAGCTATGAAACCATAGTAAGAGTTGACAAAGGCTTAGTGAATTGGAATTAATGCTGCTTCAGTGATGGGCAGCACTTGTAATATGAACTTTTTAAACACATTTCGGATATCATGAATTTATGTCCAGATTTATATGTGCAGTGTTGGTGACTAGAAGTAGCGTTGCTCATCATGAGCTAATCACGAGTAACCATGGTGGTTACTCGTGATTCAAATGAGTTGTAATTGTAGCAGCTGAATGGCTGTATGCGGCGGGGTTAATTACCCAGAATGCCGCCATCCGCCCTGAGCGACCTATTGGTCACGTTGCAAGCCTCGCCATGGCACGCTTCCTCCTTCAAGCCGCAAGGATGACATGCGCTACAGCGAGGCTTGCAACGCAACCAATCGGTCGCTTGCAAGCTCTTTGAAACTCAGAGCGGATGGCGGCATTATGGGTAATTAACCCCGCCACATACAGCTGCTCAGCTGCGGCAATTAGAACTCATTTGAATCACGAGTAACCACCGTGGTTACTCGTGATTAGCTCGTGATGAGCAAGGCTAAATAAGTAGCATCAGTTACACAGCCGCTAATTCCCTTTTATTAATATTTGCTCTGGTGTGCTATGAACCCAAATGCAAGTACATTACTAGGAGATAATTTTCATCTTCTCTTTAAAGAGAATCTGTACTCTAAAATTCTTACAATAAAAAGCATACCATTTTATTCATTATGTTCTCCTGGGCCCCTCTGTGCTGTTTCTGCCACTCCCTGCTGCAATCCTGGCTTGTAATTGCCAGTTTTAGGCATTGTTTACAAACAAAAGACATGGCTGCTAACCAGCATGTGATAGGCTGAGAGAAGCTCAGTCTGTGACTCATACAGAGCCTGGAGGGGGCGTGGAGAGGGTGTGTATGACTTCTACCTATCACAGCAGAGCAGCACATTCCTGCCTGAGCCGAAAAAGCCGGCAAAGGAAAGAAGATTAGATGATATAACAGAGATAATACAGCCACTGTGCAACTAGGAAAGGCTGCAGTAAGACAGACCACATTAGAACAGGTATAGCAACTTATAGGATAGAAGAAATCAGGCTGCAAAATTTTGTTACAGAGTCTCTTTAAAATTACTTTTTAGCATTTTAAAATTGAAAAAGTGCCCCAATGTTGGTGAAAGGGTACTATCAAATTTATTTTGAGTATGTATATGGCTTGAAAGGCATTTTATGACAAGGTGGGAAAATATCATCTAAGAGACAATTCAGGAGAAAAAAAAAAAGAGTTGGATATGGGTACTTTTGCCACTCAGTAAAATAAATGTTTTGTCTGCTTATTGTCTAGGTCCAAGGAGGAGGACATTCTTGCTAGGGACATGGCTAATAAGCGAGAAGGGGAAAGGTGGTGGGCTGATGTGTCATTGGCTGAGCATTGTAGATGGGAAAGTAGTCAACGTCTGAGTTAAAACGAAACTTCCTGCTATCAGAACTTAAGGGGATCTTAAGCGTTCCTAAAAGGACAACTGGGAACCAGTACCTGCTAGAGATGGTCAATGATCTGCAAATCATTCCAAGATTATACAAATACTGTATGCAAATGTGCAAATTTATGTAGGCTTGAATCAAATTTTCGACATCTCATTGACCATCCTAGGTCCTTGCCACATCAGGGATGGTCACCATTGCTTACCCGCCATCTTATTAGTTCTAATCCCCTCCCTTGGAAATACCCCCCCCCCCCTTTAATTGTAAGCCTGTTTGGTAGGACCCTCCTCCCCATGTGCTCTTCTCTTCCACCATATGAACTCAATGACTCATCTGCTATATTTATCACTACATTGCAATCTGTGCACCATTTTTTATTGTTACATCACAATTGTGTGCACTATCTTTTAATGCTGTAATTTTCCTGAGTAACATTGTTTAACCACTTCCCCACCACAGGTTATTTTCCCTTAAAAACCAGACCAATTTTCACATTTCACTCCCCTCCCATTCATTCATCAATAACTTTACCGCCACTTATGACACCAAAATGATCTATACATCGGGTGGTATTTTTTGTTAATTATTTTATTTTAGCTGCATTTTAAGTGGAGTAATAAGAAAAAAAAATGAAAATATGCCGTAGATAAAACCAACATGTTTATTTTTCCCTTTTATTACAATGTTTAAAGAGACACTGAAGCGAAAAAAAACTATGATATAATGACTTGTATGTGCAGTACAGCTAAGAAATAAAATATTAGGAGCAGAGACACAAGTCTAATATTGTTCCCAGTACAGGAAGAGTGAAGAAACTCCAGTTGTTATCTATGCAAAAAAGCCATTAAGCTCCACGAATTTCAAAGTCGCAGAGAGCTCTGTCTTCTGAAGCTTATTATCTCAAGTGTCTGGCACTGTATTGTTTTTTTTTTCCTGCAGAGAACAGTACAAAAGTTCACTAGCCTGCTCTGTAAAATCATTTAGAATGCTGAGTATTGTGTAAACTGCAAATAGTAGAGAATGATGCAATGTTATAAAAAAACCTACATAACTGAAAATAAAAATATGACACTATTTTCTTTGCTACTAATGTTCTAGTAATTATCCATACTACACAACTCATTTATTAAATCATATTTTTTTTTAGCTTCAGTGTCTCTTTAAATTGTGTCCCTAGTACAATGAATCACGACAATATTTTATTTGTAAATAAAGGTGTATTTTTTCCATTTGCATTTCTTTATACTAGATCAGTAATTACAAGCAATACTTTGCAAAAGTAGTAGTGATATACCATAATGGCATACACATTAAAAAAACTCCCTAAGGTAACTATTATTTTTTTCAGCAATAACTATATTTTTTTAGATAGGAGGGGGAAATGAGGGATTAAAATTGGGTATTTTTTTAAAATGTATTAACATTTGTAAGAGCATTTTTATTTTTGACCACTAGATGCCCCCATACTATCCTGTGCACTGAACCAGGGCTGTGGAGTCAGTACAAAAATCCACCGACTCCGACTCCTCAGTTTAGGATTCCACAGACTCCGACTCCGACTCCTCGACTCCGACTCCTCTAATTTGCATATTACAATCTTGTTGATTGATTCTGTCATGCTGCCCCTATGTTTTGGAACTCCTTACCTCAACAGATCAGGACAGCTCCATCCCTGGACGTGTTTAAATCCAGACCCACCTGTTCAGTTTGGCATTTGCAGAAATATAACTTTTGTTGTGTGAATACTTCATCCTACTAATTACTGAATCTGAGAGAGCCTAAGCGCTTTGAGTCCTATGGGAGAAAAGCGCTATAGAAATGTTATTGTATTGTATTGTATTGAAAGTATGTAACGTGAAATTCGTCTTAACTGCTAACGCTTAGGAATTTTAAAAGACAACTGAAGTGAGAAGGATATGTAGACTGCCATATTTATTCCCTTTAGACTAAAACTAGTCCTTGGTAAGAGTACTTGTAAAAGGTACAAACCGGAACAAAGAACATCTATAAGGCCCTAGGCAATGTAACCGTGGGTACATGTAAGAGTGATGTGCAGGTACTCTGCAGGGGAATAAGGAGATTCTTCCTCTATTACACATTCTTCAGGCACAATCTGAACATGGATCAGGCCCTAGGCAATGTAACTGTGGGTACATGTAAGAGTGATGTGCAGGTACTCCGCAGGGGGAAAAGGAGATTCTACCTCTATTACACATTCTTCATGCACAATCTGAACCAGGATTATGGGTGATAGACAACACCTCTGTGTTCAATGTGCACAACATTCTCAGTGGATTCCCTGCAGCTCTGTGGGGACTGCATATGTAGAGTATAGTACTACTGTGTAACAAAGTAAACCTGAGACAGATGAAATTAAAGTTTTATACATACCTGGGGCTTCCTCCAGCCCCCTTCAGGCTAATCAGTCCCTTGCTGTCCTCCTCCGCCACCTGGATCTTCTGCTATGAGTCCAGGTACTTGAGCAAATCAGACGTAGTGCCCATGCACACACTCCGCTACCGGGAGCGTACTACACCTGCACAGCCAGGGCCGGATTTGTACTTTCCAGTGCCCTAGGCCTGCTGTCATCTACCCCCCCCCCCCCCCCCCGCCACCACCACCACTACCAAAAAACATTCTGACCAACACTGACTATCGATCATTGGTTTGAATGGGCTCATTTCAGTTGTGCTGCTCTGCCTCCCATTCAGCCAAGAATCAGAGGATGCTCTGTCTGCTCAATAATTCCTGCAATTTGTGCTCCTGCCCGAATGTGCACAGCAGCCAATAGTGTTCTGGGAATGCATACTTGAGAAATGACGCTGATATATGTACTTGTCAAGAATGCATAACACTATACTGGCGTTGGTTGCTGTGCACATCTGGGCAGGAGCAGAAAACTTGCACAAGTCGCAAGTGGCCAGAGCATGCGCTGCTTCTTTGTCCTCTGTGAGACTGGCTGCAGTCAGAGCCACAAACAGGTGACAGGGAGCGTGAGTGGCCAGAGCATGCGCTGCTTCTTTGTCCTCTGTGCGACTGGCTGCAGTCATAGCCACAAACAGGTGACAGGGAGCGTGAGTGGCCAGAGCATGCGCTGCTTCTTTGTCCTCTGTGAGACTGGCTGCAGTCAGAGCCACAAACAGGTGACAGGGAGCGTGAGTGGCCAGAGCATGCGCTGCTTCTTTGTCCTCTGTGCGACTGGCTGCAGTCATAGCCACAAACAGGTGACAGGACAGCTTAATGGAGAGGAACAGAGAACAGGTAAGTAGCAAACATCCTATCAATACCCACTTTGGATGTTTGGTTGTAATTAGAGCGGACCTGAACTCAGAACTTCCTCTCTGCTTCAAAAGATACACAATAACATAATAACCTTTAAAAAAAACATTTCTTTGTTACAGCTGATACAAATCCTGCAATAAATCGGCAGTGTCTACTTCCTGCTTTCATGGAAGCAGACATATTGTTAACATCCTGTGCTTTCAAATTAGCTTAGATGTTGTGGCAGTCAGGGGACACAGGAGAGATCAAATTACAATGTCAGATTAGACACAGATGAGGGGGAATTACACAGGCTCTCTAAAAAATACAAGGTAGATTTTTCTATGTTTTCCTTCTGTCCTGTGCAAGAGTTCAGCTCCACTTTAAAGCATCTGAATGATATTTATTTATATTTGAAAAATCTATGTATCTCTTTTGAATGTTGAAAGTACATATGGTGGTTTGCTCTAACATATTGACAGTATACGGGAACAAAGTCTTAAGAAGGCTTATTCACAGACAGATTACTTTTTTTTCTTTTAAGCCAATAAATGGTATCATCCTCATTCAAAACTCTCTGCTTTTGCTGTGGCTAAAATGGT
This sequence comes from Hyperolius riggenbachi, assembly GCF_040937935.1. Classification (NCBI taxonomy): domain Eukaryota; kingdom Metazoa; phylum Chordata; class Amphibia; order Anura; family Hyperoliidae; genus Hyperolius; species Hyperolius riggenbachi. The sequence continues at coordinate 370,153,136 of NC_090651.1, forward strand.
ACAATGCTTTACTGCTACAGGAAAGGAGAAGGATGCCAAACTATACAGACTAGCATAGAGGTAGTAACAGCTCAGGTGACAGTGACAGTTTAGCAATGAAAGTAAAGCAAACAGCATTTTTATTCCTGTCATAGATGGTAGGAACAGAAAATGAGTCAGGAAAGAGTTAACTGAGACCACTGCTGGCTAGGAAGAAAAAAAAACCCTAAAGCCATAAATTTAAGTAGACTAGAGATAAGAAAGTGTAATTTACAGCTGCTGGGGTCAGTGTATCACAACTGTAAAGGAGAAAGTGAAGAAATTAGCAGGGTTCACTGATGTCTTTGAATGCCTGCATTAAAACTCAGCGGAACTAAGTTCCATCTGCTTTGTAATGCAAATCCCTGGTATTTCTCACATCAACTTGTATGATCATAATAAGAGGAATTGATCATCAGATGAGGTGACAGCAGATGTTGATTGAGAGAGAGACTTGCTGGAATTGAGGAACTCTGGAATTCAGCTATTAGTGCAGAGCAGGGCGCTGGCTGGGTGCACTGTGGGACCAGAAGAGGTGATTAATTTTGACATATGACCTCTTTTCTCTCCAAGTCATGCTCCCCTTCTTATCTTATCTGATTTTATCGCCCTAGGCCGTGGCCTTTGTGGCCTTTCCAGAAATCCGGCCCTGTGCACAGCACTATTGCGCAGGTACAGAATGTTCCTGGCTGTAGGAGCGGCATGCGGCCGGACTGCACTGAGTGGCTGAATTACTGGGACTCATAGCAGAAGATCCAGGTGGTGGAGGACAGCGAGGGACTGATTAGCCTGTAGGGGGCTGGAAGAAGTCCCAGGTATGTATAAAACTTTTCTTTTCATCCGTCTCAGGTACCCTTTAATGTGTAGTCACCAAACCACATTTTAACAACATATCAAATTATTTGATTTCATGAGCAAAGAGTACATTTGCATTAATCAGAATCAACACAGAATTATTTCCATCTCATTGACCATCTCTATTAGTGACACGGCTACACATCAGGCTTTATTCTTACAGCATAGATGTTATTTAGTATATATAAGAGATTCCTGTGTACACATCATATATACTGTACAGTCACAATCAGATATGTATATCTGACTTTAAAAATACGGAGCACAAGTAACTAATTTTGATTGGTTTACAGTATTTCATTTTTGTGGACTAAGCAGAGCTATTACTGTATGTATAAAATATTCATGATTACTATTATCTGAGAAATAGAACATTTTATCATATTTTTCCCGACTCCGACTCCAGGCACCCAAAATTGCCCCGACTCCGACTCCACAGCCCTGCACTGAACAGTACACAGGAAGTAGAGAAGAGCTGTGAATGACGATGGATCGGGCATCTCATTGATGCCAGATCATCATTCACTATTGGCACTGTGATCGGTGAATGGGAACACATGTTCCTATTCACCATTTGGTACTTTGCCACAGTGGGCGGTCACGGGAGATGTGGGGGGTCTCAGTAGCTTTTAGAGGGGGCACACAACGGTGTAAACAGCTCGATACGTGTATCTACGGCCCTGGTGCTGAAGTGAAGTCCACAGGGTCGTAAATACACAATGCAACGATGGGGAACTGGTTAATGTCTCCCATATCTTGTGTACAGCTTTGTGTAATATGATAGCGCTTAAAGTTTAATAATAAAAATAGTCCCACTGTTATAGAGAGAAAAGGTCATGGTGGCCACATTACTATGGTGGGGGTGAAGAGGTAGTCATGGTGATCACACTTGTTATGTAACTCCTAACAAAAGCTCCCCCTGGAAGATACCATTTGAGAAGGGAGAGGGGGGTGTGACTCTGGGGGGGAGGAGATTAGCTGGAGGAACCCATGACTTGTCGTTATGCCATTAATGTGTTACCAAACAAATGATTGTATTTATCCCTGGCAATGTCTGTAGCAATATCGGGTGCTGAAATAAATAGGATGTATTTAAAACAAACCTGAAGCTAAAATAAACTAATGAGATAATGAATTATGTGTAGTACAGCTAAGACATAGGACATTAGTAGCAAAGAAAAAGGTTTTCCAGTACAGGAAGAGTTAAAAAACAAAAAAAATTTCAGTTGTTATCTATGCAAAAGAGCTTCTCTGAGCTATTAGACCTGGTGGGTCGAATGCAGTCCTGTTTTATGAAGCACTTACATTGCCAAGAAACAGCGAGAGACAGCTTGAGATAAGGTTTTACTGCATGAAAGTTCAAAGAGTCATTAGCTCTACTCTGTTTTACTGCTTAAAACAGAGGGTAGTTTTAAAACTGCAACTGTGACAAAATGATGCAGTGTTATTAAATAAAGCTAAATAACTGAAAATAAAAACGTATGAGACTCTTTTTTTTTTTTTGCTACTGATGTTCTATTCATTATCTGTAGGCTTGAATAAGGACAACATGTTTTTATACTGGTATGAGGCTCAAGGCCAAGGCAGAGGCTAGAGAGGCTCCAGCCTCAGGGCGCAGTGTAAGAGGCGGCGCACAACTCATTCAGCCATTGTTCCCCTGTTGTGTTTGAAGCAGAGAGAAATAAGTAAAGAGGATACATGGCAGTGACTACAAGCCAGATAACTAGAGATTAAGGTGTTGGGGGCCCTGTGGCACCTCTTAGTCTAATAGCAATCAGTGTGTGACGGCTGGGGAGGCAGGGATGGAGGGGCGCACTTTGGTGTCTCAGCCTTGGGTGCTGGAGGACCTTGTCCCGGCTCTGATGATGCTGATGATATTTAATGCCAAAACTCTTTCTCAGCCTGTATAGCTAAACTTGTGAACCCAGAATTTAGGATGCCTCTGTGACAGTCTGAGTCCCAAGTCTATGAGTATTGTGTAAAGGAGGAGTCTTATCTCAGCTAACAACCTCCCACCCCATCTAGATGTTCTATTTCACTTAAAGAGACACTGAAGCGAAATAAAAAAAATGATATAATGAATTGGTTGTATAGTACGGATAATTACTAGAACAGTAGAAGCAAAGAAGATATTCTGATATTTTTATTTTCATTTATATAATTTTTTTTATAACATTGCATCAACATTCTCTAATATTTGCAGTTTACACACTACTCAGCATTCTAAATGATTTTAAAGACCAGGCTAGTGACCTTTTGAACCCTTCTCTGACCAGAAAAAGAAAATACTTTGACAGACACTTCAGATAACAAGCTTCAGAACACAGAGCTCTCTGCGACTTTGAAAGTCGTGGAGCTCAATGGCAATTTGCATAGATTACAACTGGAGTTTCTTAACTTCTCCTATACTGGAAACAACATTAGACTTGCGTATCTGCTCCTAATGTTTTATTTCTTAGCTGTACTACACATACAAATCATTAGATCATTTTTTTTCACTTCAGTGTCTCTTTTAGACATCTTAATGATGTATTTATGCTTGAAAAAAAATCAATGTACCCCCTTTTGATGTTGCATGTATATAGCTGTCTGTTCCATCAGCCTGCAAGCAAACAGGATTGAAGCCAGACGAAGGCTTTGCAGCTGAAAGCTCAGTTATACATACACTCGTCAGATTGGCAGCAGATAGATAAGAAATGCATCTGATTATCTATCTGATGCGTTTTTAGAACATTTTTTACCAGGATAGAATTCCAATAGATTTCAGTTTGAAATCTATTGAAATTCGATCTGATGGCATTTTTTTGCCATCAGATTTCCATTAAGGCCAATGCAAACTGATAAGCAATCTCATCAGATCGACCTAAATTTTCCACCCTGCCAGTTCGATGGAAATCTATCGAAATCGATCGAAATCGGCCATCGATCGGTGGATTGGCCAACCGATTTGCAAACAATCAATCGATCGATCGATCGTGATTGATCGGTCGGCCAGAAAATCGGCTGAGCGTATGGGCCCATTTATTCTTTTAAGTTAGCCAATAAATGGTATCATCCTGACTCAAAACTTCTTGCTTTCGTCATTATCTGTACTGCACATACAATTCATGATATCATAAGTTTTTGTTTTTGTTTTTTTTGCTTCAGTTTTGCTTTAACAAGTTGCCCTTTTACTTGTCCCCCTGGCTTGTACCTTCATACGTTCCGCGCAGGGTCATCATGTGTCCATACTCCAGATAGTAATCATCGTGCTTCAGTTGGGTGACTAGTAGTAGAAAGCTCTTGTTGATGAGAGAGACATGAATGTGTTTGCAGGGCCTGGTGTTTGGAGAGATTTGAGGAAGGATTTCGCACACGGAACGCAAACCTTGCGTGATGCCCAGGATGACGTCATCGAGAGAAGCATTGGTGTGGAAGCTGTAAGCGTGCCAGGTGCCTGTGAACAGGGAGGCTGCAGAGGCTGGAAAAGTGCAGAAAATGAAAATGATAGTGATCACGAGCACGTGTGTATGGAGGAAGCAACATGCATAAGCTTGGTCATGGATGATTTGGTGCTCTAGGACCTAGGCCCTCAACGTGTGGTACACATACCCCAGGGGGTACTTCTGATGGTTCCAGGGGTTACTCGGGCTTGTTATGCTTGACCGAGAATAACAAATTTACAGTTTTAGAAAATGCTAAATCTTATTTAACGATTTGAGGACCGTGGTGTTAAACCCCCCCTAGTGACCAGGCCGTTTTTTACTAAAATGACCACTGATTCTTTAAAGAGACACTGAAGCGAGAAAAAAACTATGATATTATGATTTGTATGTGTAGCACAGCTAAGAAATAAAACATTAAAGCAGGCCATACACTGGCTCGATTCACGGCCGTTTCGACAGCAGATCCGATCCTGGGATCGGATCTGCTGCCAATCGATTGCGCTAAACGCACCCGCCGATCCGATTCCCTCCCGAAATCGGATCGGACCGTCGATCGCGCCGTGCGGGAAATTACCCTCGATCGCCTGGCGGTAGGAGCGCGTCGCTTGCGGCGTACGATTCGGGCCCGATCCGAGCATGTATACATTACCTGAAGCTGGCTCCGGGGTCCTCTTCTCCTCGCTGCACCGCATTTCCGCATGTCCCAGTGTACGCTTATACTTCCTGTGTCACTCCGGTGACCAGGAAGTTGAAATAGAGGGCGCTCTATTTGAACTTCCTGGTCACGGAGTAACACAGGAAGCGCCGGGATGGAGCAAGAACAGCGGTGCGGTGCAGTGCGGAGAAGACGCCCGGGAGCCAGCCTCAGGTAATGTATATGGGGGGGGGACAGGCGGCAAGAGCAGCTGAACAGATTGTGATCGGTTTCAGGCTGAAATCGATTCACAATCTGTTTGCAGTAAAGGCAGCCATACGATACCCAACTGATCAGATTCGATCAGATAGGGATCTGTCAGCTGGTCGATCTAATGGCACATCGACCAGTGTATGGCCACCTTAAGATCAGATACATCAGTCTAATTGTTTCCAGTACAGGAAGAGTTGAGAAACTCCAGTTGTTATCTCTATGCAAACAAGCCATTAAACTCTCCGACTAAGTTAGTGTGGAGAGGGCTGTTATCTGACTTTTATTATCTCAACTGTTCCTGGACTATTTACTTTTCCTCTGCCAGAGGAGAGGTCATTACTTCACAGACTGCTCTGAAAGAATCATTTTGAATGCTGAGTATTGTGTAATCTGCACATATTATAGAATGATGCAATGTTAGAAAAAACACTATATACCTGAAAATAAAAATATGAGAATATTTTCTTTGCTGCTAATCTTCTAGTAAATATTCATAGTACACAACCAATTCATTATATCATATATTTTTTTCGCTTCAGTGTCTCTTTAACGCGGAATGAAGCCCAGCATTTCTTCTTTGCTCTAAAAGATTATTTACAGCATATTATATACTACCATTTTTTTTTTCTAGAACAGCATTCAACTACTAGTTAAACACAGGCCTTACTTAAACTCCCTGCAGAGACAGCCCACATCTGAACTAGTAATTACCTTGTGTTTAACATTAGCTTGTGTTTATTTAATTGTATCAAGTGAGGAATGTAAACACCTCTCTGACTGTGCAGACACTCCAGAATACAGAGAGCTACTCAGAAATCATTCATGGGTACATTACAAATACACCAGTTATGAATAAAATGCAATTGCAAAATTCAGAGCTAACCCTAAGGGCTGGTTCAGACGGGCGTTTTTGTGGCGTTTAACGCAGCGTTTCAGACGCAGCGTTTTTTGGGATCTACTGCCATCCCATGCAAGTGAATGGGAGCGTTTAGAGCTGGCTTTTGCAGGCTTTCATGAAAGCCTGGCAGTAGATCCCAGCGTTGCGTCTAGTCTCAAAAGCAACGTGCTGCTTTCAGAGGCAGTAAATGCGAGGAAACAATAGCAGAGATCAGAACTGCTAGCCTTGAACGCTTTTCAAAAGCTTTCAAAAGCTAGCTTTTAAACGCTGGCGTTTGAACGCAATGCCAAGCAAAAGCTCAGCAGATGCCCGTGTGAACCAGCCCTTAAGAAACTCCAGTTGTTATCTCTATACAAAAAAAGCCATTATCTCTACGACTTTCAAAAGTCGTGGAGAGGGCTGTTTTCTGACTTTTATTATCTCAACTGTTAATTAACTATTTACTTTTCCTCTGGTAGAGTAGAGTTCATTATTTCACAGACTGCTCTGAAAGAATCATTTTGAATGCTGAGTGTTGTGTAATCTGCACATATTATAGAATGATGCAATGTTAGAAAAAACACTATATACCTGAATAAAAGTATGAGAATATTTTCTTTGCTGCTAATCTTCTAGTAATTATTCATAGTACACAACCAATTAATTATATCATATATTTTTTTTCGCTTCAGTGTCTCTTTAAGGCCTAGCTGCAGGGCCGCACAACTCAGCACACAAGTGATCTCCCCCCCCCCACTTTTTCCCCCTTTTCTCCCCACCAACAGAGCTCTCTGTTGGTGGGGTCTGATCGCTCCCCCAATGGTTGTTTGTTTGTTTTTTAATACATATTTATTTATTTTATTTTTTCAACTAACGCGGTCTGCATTTGCTGATGATCTAGAAATGGTCTACTGCTGCCTCCAGAATAGGGATGCTCATTCGATTTCGTGGAATTGAAATTTCCGAATTTCCGATCGGAAATCTGAATTTCCAAGCGGAACTCTGAAATTGGAAAACGGAACTCGGAAATCGGATTTCTGCAGAAATACTGCATTACTGCAATTCGGTAATTTTAGGCCAATCACAGAACTCGGAAGCATTGGACCAATTTGGCAAATCAGAGAATGCAAAAAATGACCCAAAAAAACCCACTACTCGGAAATCGGAAATCCGAACTCGGAAATTGGAAACCGATCAGAAATCCATGAAATTGGTAATCGGCATTGACGGAAATCAAAATTTCTGCAGAATCAGAAATCGACATTTCCGACCATCCCTACTCCTAAAAACCTGCTGAGGGGTTTGACAGTCATGTACGGTGGAAACCCAAAGTACTCTCACAGTGACCCAGCAGTGCAGTATGTAAGGACATGTGGTGCAAGTCATGTGTACACATAGTAAGCAGCACACAGCAGTACTCACTTTGTGTGACGGCCATGCACAAGCCGGTGAGGAGGAACAAAGTGGTGAATGTCCCGGACCGACCTATAGACGGGGGAAGAGAGAAGTGATATGGTTTTCTTATTTATCTATATTAAATAACAACTGTAGTCTCAGAATAACATTAATAAAATGGCTTGTTTTTTACAATATTCGAGTGAATGAAAAAAGGTCGCCGTGAAAAAGGGGCCGGCTGGAAAACGAAATGGTGTCGGTGGCTAACGAAATCTGATAACGATAAGTATTGTTGTCAAACTTGGTTAACGATAAATACCGTTGTTAAAATAGATGGGACATAATAACAACAAGATATTAATATTAAAAATTGTTACGTAATTCAACAATACAGCTTAACCCAACTCTACTCTCACACAGAACCCTCCCCTGGTGGTGCCTAAAACTAACCACTCCCTTGGTGGTGCCTAACACTAACCACCCCCCAGTGGAGACTAACCCTAACCACCCCCCGGTGGTGCCTAACCCTAACCAGCCCCCTGGTGTTGCCTAAAACTAACCGCTGCCCAGGTGATGCCTAATCCTAACCACTCCCTCTGGTGGTGCCTAACCCTAATCACCCCCCGGTTGTGCCTAACCCTAACCTCCCCCCCCGGTTGTGCCTAACCCTAACCAGCCCCCTGGTGTTGCCTAAAACTAACCACTCCCTCTGCAGAAACACCCTTTTCTACATAAAAACAATAATATCTTTGATAACATAAAATCTGTACATACAAACAAAATAATATGATAAAAACTATAACGTTGCAGGCCTCTAAAACGATAACATGCTTCAAAAACTTTAATGTTGTAATGTTGTTAACAATATTTATCGTGGCGCCCATTTTTCTGCTTTTTTTTGTATTAACGATAATTGCATTAAAGTCTATAGCGGTGCCCTTTTCGTCCACTGTCAGCCGGCGCCCTTTTTTCCTACTGCCCAATTTTCAGTTATAAATTCCTGTATTAAAGGGGCACTATGGCGCAACAAAGTGTAAAATTTAAAAGTGCATGTACACCTATACAAATAAGAAGTACATTTTTCCCAGAGTAAAATGAGACATAAATTACTTTTCTCCTATGTTGCTGTCACTTACAGTAGGTAGTAGAAATCTGACATTACTGACAGGTTTTGGACTAGCCCATCTCCTCATGGGGGATTCTCAGCATGGCCTTTATTCTTTATAAAGACATTCCCTGAAAATGATTTATACAAATATGCTAGCCAGCCTCCCTGCATGCTGCACAGTTTTTTGGCAGTTGGATGGAGCAATTGCCATTTACTAAGTGCTTCTGAAAATAAAGTAAATCCTGAGAACCCCCCATGAGGAGATAAGCTGGTCGAAAACCTGTCGGTTCTGTCAGATTTCTACAACCTACTGTAATAGATCCACACAAAGGACCGGCACCACACAAAGTACTTAAGGTTTTATTGATGCAAACATGATATCAACAACAGACCGCTGTTTTGGCCTCCTCAGGCTTTTGTCGAGTTGCCTAGTGATCACTTGGCAACTTGACAAAGGCCAGAGGAGGCCGAAACAGCGGTCTGTTGTTGCTATCATGTTTGCATCAATAATACCTTAAAGAGCTATAAGTACTTTGTGTGGTGCCGGTCCTTCATGTAGATCTATTGCTGTGACAACCGGGTACCGGAGTGAGGATCTTGGCACACCAACATTATTTATTGGAGCCTTGGTGGTGCTCCTGGACACTTGATAAGCATACAACCTACTGTAAGTGACAGCAAAATAGGAGAAAATTAAGGTATGTCTCATTTTACTCTGGAAAAATGTAATTCTTATTTGTATATGTTTACATGTACTTTGAATTTTACACTTTTTCGCTATAGTGCCCCTTTAAGTCAGTGTTTGCCCATTGTAAAATCTTTTCTCTCCCTAATTTATATTCTGAAATGTATCAAAGGTGGCAACATCTTTAGTACTGGCAGGTGATGCTCTGCGGAATGTTTGTTTACTGAGAGCTCTAAAGCCAATTGGAAAGATCTCTGGTTTCTTTGAATGTTCTGGGGAAAGAATTCTGAATTATAAACAGCCTAGGCCAAGCTTCAGTGGGAGAGCGGGTCTATCATACCAATATACAGCACTACATTGCTATAGAAGTGTTTCTGATGCTGATTCGCTATTGTTTTGACGGTTTCTCTTTAATATGAAGCAAACCCCAGGAACTTCTCACTCATACTGGCCTCAATTCTGGTATGGTTATTAAACAAATTACCTCTTATGAGGTAATTTACCTCATGAGGTAATGCCATTTAGTAATTCTGGTAGGTTTTAGTCATGAGATAAACTGTGATCTAATTCATGAGGTATTTTGCATTAATTTTACCGAAAATATCTAAACTCATGGAAATTAGGGGCAGGTTAGCACATTATTTACTGATCAGTTTAAAGGTACTCCGAGCGCTGACTAAAAACGAAATTGGTACTCACCTGGGGCTTTCTGCAGCCCACCGTCGGTCGGGAGGTCCCACGGCGTCCTTCTGGCTCTTCTCCCAGGGCCTGGCCAGAAATGGCTCCCCGTCAGCTCCTGGCGACACTGGGCCCGAGTGTCGGGCTCCCTCTTCCTGAAAGAAGTCGTCACCATGCCGGCCGCCTCGTGTCATCACGGCGGTTGGTGTGACAGTCATGCCGGCCGCTGTGATACCGCGAGGCGGCTGGCGTGGTGACGACAGACGTGACATATCAGGAAGAAGGAGCCCGACACTCGCCGGGAGCCACCGGGGAGCCATTTCTGGCCAGGCCCTGAGAGAAGAGCCAGATGGACACCGTGGGACCTCCCGACCTACACTGGGCTGCAGAAAGTCCCAGGTGAGTACCAATTTCGTTTTTATTTAGCGCTCGGAGTCCCTTTAAGACCTGCCTGTACCTGGAAGTAAAGTAAATTTGTATGCATTTTGCAGTTTTTAGTGGAGTTCCTATTGCCGTTTTAGTGGAGTTCCTATTCAGGCTGTGTAATAGAATAATAGAAATAAAACTCCAAATATTAACTGGATTTTTTTTATAAGGGATGCCTATAAATATACTTTTCATACATAATCAAATATACCCCCCCCCCCCATTAAAAAAAAAAAAAAAAACATCTTCCAGTGTATAGGTAACCATAAGTTCCCCCAGTATAGGTAGCATCCCCACTATAGCTAAACAGAAGTAGCTCCCTCAATACAGGTAACTAACCAGATGGGCCCCCAGTATTAGGTAGCCAGAAGTAGCACCCCCATTATAGGTAGCCATATTTGAGGGGGGTGGTACTAGGTGGTACTAGGTAGTCATAGGGGCCTTCAGTATAGGTAGCCAGAAGTAGCCCTTCCCCCTCAGTACAGGTAGCCAGAGGAACCCCCCAGTCCTGGTAGTAAGATGTGACCTCCTCCTTCCATGCAGTGTAGCATGAGCGTAGGAGAGAATTAACTCACCTCTCCAGACTTCACCAACGATTTCCAGGTGTCTCCATCACTATGATTATAGCACCCTCTTTCATCACATAACGCGTGTGGTACAGAGAGGGTGCTGTAGTCATGGAGACAGGGTGCAGACAGTGAATTAATACCTCTCCTACACTCTGCTCGCACTACTCTGCACCTCAGGAGGACTGCTGCGGACCCCCTTACCGCCACTCACAATGAGCCCCGTTGGAAACAGGCCCTATAACCTCCCCTATGGTGCTCCCTAGGCCACTAGATCCCTGTATGAATTTAGAGCTCACTGTATGAATATACCTACCAGAAGACACCCCAGGAGACAAGACCACATGTTTGGCGTTATTGTCATCAACCAGATTTATCTCAGAGTGTTTATGCTTCTCTGAGTGACGTTTTTTCTGGTTCGATCTTCTCTTCTTTGCGTTTCCTGTCTTATCTTCTTTTGACTTCTGATCTTTCTCCTCCACGGAATTTTCTGGGTTAGTTTTATCGGTTTCTTCTTCCTCCGTTGTTTGCAGAATGGACTTCTCTTGGACGGTGTCAGGTTCGGCCTCTGTTGGTCTTTCCTTGATCACTTCCACTGAAGAATAGTTACTCCACAGCCGCTTGGGAGGAAAGTCTTCTAAGCTTTTAGGTGGCTGAGCTGCAGCTGAAGAACCATCTCCATATTTCTTTGGGTGAACTTCCTTCACAATTTCCTGAGACCTGCAAAGAGAAAACAGAGATATTTAGCTCTTGGTTTTGGTCAAATGTTTTTCTGTTAGTGAGCCATTTAGATGTCTGGGCCTACTTTGTTGCTACAACTTTGTTAAGAGAGTCATGAGGTTGGCTGCTCAAGATGGCCAAGAAAGCAGTTAAGAGTTTTTTTGTTGTTGTTTGTTTGTTTCTTTCAAATGAAATTAAGTTTTTTTGCATTTTGTCTCAGAGACATAAGAACTACTCTTTTTCATCCACCTACTGTTGCCATGAATTGAATCTGATTTGCTTAATGTGTACCTGAAGTGACATATAGCTTAATAACATGATTATACTGAACAGTACCATTCTCACTCAGAGGTTGACTATGGCTCAATTTTCTTTTTTAGCAGTTTAATTCTGGCATACTGTCCATACTCTTCCTCTATTCTCTTCTTTATCACTTACCTAGTTTCCTGCACAGGTAAAGGGATCCGAGCCATGATTCAGATTCTGTTGAGAAATGACAAGCACAAATTAGTCAACAATGGTTACTACAAATAACGGATAGTAAATACAAACTACAAACGTGGGATTTTCAATGTGGATCTTAGAGTGATTATCTGCTTACTAAAATTTCACCACTAGGTGTCACCAGCTATACCGCGGTTTCCTACACAGCCAACTGTAGCCTAAAGAGTCAGAACCAACAATCTTCTCATTGAAAAGTGTTAGAGCACCTTGATAAAGTAGGATTATACTCAAACCAATTTTTTATAATGAAAACTAAAATACCAGTAACTACTCTTAGTTACATAAAAGAAAATGTAAAGCAGTCCCAAACATTCCATGTGTGTACAAATGCTTATTTTAAATGCAGAGAGCAGTAGAAGCTTGCTTATCTCTCATCATCGGCAAAGGCAAGAATCTCCCTGTACGTGTCTTCACTCAGCTGAAAAAGAAACATCATCACCCTGGCAACAGCTGAGTCACTTTAGCAGAAAGAGAGGGGGGCAGAGTAAAGACACAGGCACAAGGAAATTTTTGCCTTTGCCAATGAACAGAGATACGCTAGCCCAGGGGTCAGTAACTGTAACAATATGTGTCAGCAAGTAACAGAGTCCTGATTATATGGTGATCTGCAGAATCACCAATAATACAAGTATACCAGCAGCTAATGTGATAGCAAGGATAGTGCTTGGTGCAACAGTAGTACTGATAGGTTTAGCTATACCGCACCAGAGGAGCTGGTGGGCACTAACAGTACAGAGACCCTCACCAGAGACAAGGGCCCTCTGGTGAGAGTAGATTGGTCAGACTAATCGAGTTGGCAACAGACAGACAGATACGGTACTAAATCAGAAGGCAAAGGCAAAAAGGTTTTAACAGGCAGAGTCGGCAGCAAGATCAGATGGGCAGAAGTACAGAATAACTGAGAGTAAAAATAGTCAGAACGAGCAAGAGTCATACACAGATAATAAACAGTATTTCGATTATAATTATGGCTATCAAACAATTCCTATCACTGTGTGAAATCCCCGGTTTCCTCCCGGATCAAAGCACACCGGATCTATCTAAGGTCTGAGCGCTAACACGAAGTATTCGCAACAGCAGACAAGTTCTAACTGAATCCTCCGGGCTTAAGAGCCCGAGGAGACCCTGAGGCACGCCCCCTTGTGCCCAGCCAATCAGCGGCGGCGGGCACATGGCGTGACGTCAGCCGACCCGCAGGTCAGCTGAGACGTCTCTTCGCCGCATAAAGGTCGTGACACTGCGCGCGCACACGCGTCAATGCGACCCTATGAGCGGCAGACAAACCCGTCCTCGGCGTGCTAGACGCCCGAGGCACGGGTGACCGGATAGGCAGGGAGACGGAGGCAGCTGCGGTGACGGTGCTGTTAGCCGCAGCTGCCCCACTATTTGTTCCAGTAACCTTTTTGGCTGAGAGAGCCATAAACGCCACATATTTTGAAATGTAATTCTGCGAGAGCCATACAATCTGGTACAGTAGGGCTCACGTCCCTGTTGCCATGGTGATGTGTATACATTTGATCCGCCGGGCAGTGGAAGTGTCAGACATCAGCAATTTCCCCAAGAGCCAGACAGGAGAAATACCGACTAACAGCTTGTACAATTAGCTAGCTGACTTGGGGGTTGATTCACTTTGTAGGATGAGATCCCTGCACTTTGGCCCAATAGGCTGCCTGTCAAGTGACAGGCAGCCTATTGGGCCAATCAAAGTGCGGGAATCTCGTCCTATAGAATCTGACAGGGCCCAGAGTGGAACAATTGGAGCAGCCGTTCATTTTGGGGGGAGCGCGAGTAAGTTAGTAGTGCATGTTACAGCAGCAGCGTGCACTACTTTGAAAATGTTACTTGTGCTGCCACACTAAGCTGCGCTGCTTGAGCAGTGTAGCTTAGTGAATCACCCCCTACTGATTTGTCTGTGAGCCAGATGCAGCCATCAAAAGAGCCACATCTGACCCCCGAGCCATAGGTTCCCTACGCCCTGCGATAGCCTGTACTGCTCTCTGCAGTGAAAATAAATGACTTTACAGACAGGGAATGCTCAGGAAGGCTTTCAAAAGGTCTTTTATGTCACTTAGACTTTGTCCACATTTAAATCGAAATCGCTGACGCCATCGGTTTTCGATTTTTTTGCGCAATTTTTTTTAGTGCCTCCCGGCACTTACCTGCGTGCTGCAATTTTTTTATGAAGCACTTTTCTAAGCGCATTTGCAGAGCGATTCTGTTTTTTTCACCCGGAAATGAATAAATACAATGTCTTTATTCATAAAAGCGCTCGGGAAATCGCTATACAAAGCACTTTTTCAAGCGCTTTGCGATTTCCCTATACCTTCCATTGAGGCAAATTGCCCCAAAAATGGTCCAGACAGCGCTTTGGCGAGTGGATCGGAATCGAACCGCTCAGATGTGAACTCTCTCATAGGGAATCATTGCACAAGCGCTTTCAGGCCGATTTTGAAAATCACCCGCGCTTAAAAAAAGGCGAAACCGCCCTCTAGTGAGAACGAGCCCTAAGAGTAGTTACTGAAATTGAAGGTTTGGAAGTATAACGCCACTTTAAAAGATTATACAATGGGCAAACACTGACTAAAATCATTTATACATCAATATTGTAAAAAATAAGCTTTTTTTTATTCATGAAAAAAAACTTATGATATAATGAATTGTAAGTGTAGTACGGATAAGGAATAGAACATTAACCCCCCTGGCGGTATGAAAAATTCCGCCAGGGGGCAGCGCAGCAGTTTTTTTTAATTTCTTTATTTTTTAAATCATGTAGCGAGTCCAGGGCTCGCTACATGATAGCCGCTGCTCAGCGGCATCCTCCCGCCCTCTTCGATCGCCTTCGGCGATCTCCAATCAGGAAATCCCGTTCAAAGAACGGGATTTCCTGGAGGGCTTCCCCCGTCGCCATGGCGAAGGGGCAGGATGACGTCAGCGACGTCGGGGCGTCATTGGGAGTCCCGATCCACCCCTCGGCGCTGCCTGGCACTGATTGGCCAGGCAGCGCACGGGGTCTGGGGGGGGGGGGCGTGCCGTAACGAATAGCGGCGATCGGGCGCGAGGCAGCGGCGATCAGTGTGCTGGCGCAGCTAGCAAAGTGCTAGCTGCGTCCAGCAAAAAAAAATTATGTAAATCGGCCCAGCAGGGCCTGAGCGGCACCCTCCGGCGGCTTACTCCGTGTCACACACGGGGTTACCGCTAAGGAGGTTAATATCAATAAATAAGTCTCATATTTTTATTATATATATATATATATATATATATATATATATATATATATATATATATATATATATATATATATATATATATATATATTAATATTAGCTGGACGCCCGGCGTTGCCCGGGTATGTATTTGGCTAATGTTGGCTCTGCCCACTTTTCCTAACCCTAACACACAATTACTTAATGACCAAGTATGTCAGCTTTGTGGTCTTTGGCATCAATAATTTGCAATGAAATAAAATTAATCTGATTGGATGTGGCTCCACCCCTTTTCTGAATTTGAACCCCAATCACCCAATGGCCAATTGTACCAGGTACAGGTGATTAACAGTGCAAGAATGGCAGCAATTAAATATTCCCCTTAAAAATCAATAGGTGGATTTTGACTGGCTTTTATAGGCTCCACCCACTTTTCTGAATATTAATCCCAGTCACCCAGTGACCAACTGTGCAAAGTTTGAGAACCCTACCATTAACAGTGTTAGAATGGCTGCAGTTTACATTTGCGCAAAGAAATTTTTATTTTTCTCCACCCACTTATTTCCTAACATTGTTCAGGTATGTATTTGGCTGGTGTTGGCTCCGCCTACTATTTCTAACCCTAATACACAATTACTCAATAACCAAGTTTGTGAGCTTTGCGGTCTTTGGCATCAATAATTTGCATTGAGATTAAACAAATCTGATTGGCTGTTTGTGGCTCCACCCCTTTGTCTGAATTTGAACCCCAGTCACCCAATGCCCAACTGTACCAGGTTTAAGGCTTGCGCCATTAGCAGTGCAAGAATGGTAGCAATTACATATTCCCCTTGAAAATCAATAGGTGAATTTTGATTGGCTTTTGTAGGCTCCACCCACTTCTCTGAATATTAATCCCAGTCACCCAGTGACCAACTGTGCAAAGTTTGAGAACCCTGCCATTAACAGTGTAAGAATTGCTGCAGTTTACATTTTCTCAGTGAAATTTGCATTTGTCTCCGCCTACTGATGACCTGGCATTGCCCGATTATGTATTTTGCAGGTGCCAGCTGCGCCCACTTTTCCTAACCCTAACACACAATTAATCAATTACTCAATAACCAAGTTTGTGAGCTTTGCGGTCTTTGGCATCAATAACCTGCATTAAAATGAAACAAATCATATTGGCTGTGTGTGGCTCTACCCTGTTTTATGAATGTAAACCCCAGTCACCAAATGATCAACTGTACCAGGTTTGAGGCTGGTGCCATTAACAGTGCAAGAATGGCAGCAATGAAATATTCCCCTGAAAAATCAATAGGTAATTTTTGATTGCCTTTTGTAGGCTCCACCCACTTTTCTGAATATTAACCCCAGTCACCCAGTAACCAACTGTGCAAAGTTTGAGAACCCTACCATTAGCAGTGTAAGAATGGCTGCTGTTTACATTTTCCCAGTAAAATTTGTATTTGTCTCCGCCCACTTATGACCCAGCATTGCCCGCTTATGTATTTCGCTGGTGTTGGCTGTGCCCGTTTTTCTAACCCTAACGCACAATTAATCAATTACTCAATTACCAAGTTTGTGAGCTTTGCGGTGTTTGGCATCAATAATTTGCATTGGAATGAAACAAATCTAATTGGCTGTTTGTGGCTCCACCCCCTTTCTGAAATTGAACCCTAGTCACCCAATGATCAACTGTACCAGGTTTGAGGCTTGTGCCATTAACAGTGCAAGAATGGCAGCAATGTAAATATTCCCCTTGAAAATCAATAGGTGGATTTTGATTGGCTTTTATAGACTCCACCCACCTTTCTGAATATTAATCCCAGTCACCCAGCGACCAACTGTGCAAAGTTTGAGAACCCTGCCATTAACAGTGTAAGAATGGCTGCAGTTTACATTTTCCAGTGAAATGTGTATTTGTCTCCGCCCCCTTTTTGGTTATGGGAATAAAAAGTATCCTATACTTTATTCCAGGTAATGTACTATGTGTGTGCCAAATTTCATTCAAATCCGTTCAGCCGTTTTTGCGTGATCGAGTAACAAACATCCAAACATCCGAACTTTCCCATTTATTATATTATTAGGATACACAGTATATATACATTGTTATACTATTGCATCATACTGTCATATTTGCAGCTTAGAAACCACACTCTGGCCCGTATGCAATTAACTTTTTCTCCTGAGTTTTCTCCAAGGCGATAATTTTTCATCTTCTATTAAAAATAACTTTTAAGCATTTTGCAATGGGAAAAGTACCAAAAAGTAATTGTAAAAGTACTATAAACATTATTTTGAACATTTTCTTGCTTGCTGGCGGTTTTAAAGGCACGTTATTGAAAAGTTTGAAAATATCACCTAGGTGAAAACTAAGGAGAAGAAGTTAATTGCATTAAAGCCCTAAAACAGGGGTCAGGAACCTTTTTGTCTGAGAGAGCCATAAACGCCACATATTTTAACAAAGTAATTCTGTGAGAGCCATGCAATACGTTTCAAACTGGGACAGTAGGGCTCACATCCCTGTTGCCATGGTGATCTGTATACAGTTTATCCGCCGGGCAGCAGAAGTATCAGACACGTCTTCAGCTTCTCTTGAGTTTCAGTAACATCAGCAATTTCCCCAAGAGCCAGACAGGAGACATACCGACTAACAGCTTGTACAATTAGCTAGCTGACTTGGGGGTTGATTCACTTTGTAGGACGAGATCCCCGCACTTTATAGGCTGCCTGTCAAGTGACAGGCAGCTTATTGGGCCAATCAAAGTGCGCGGGATCTCGTCTTACAAAAGTCACTGGACCTGACAGGGACCAGAGTGGGAAAATTGGAGCAGCTGTTTGTTTTGGGGTAGCGCGAGTAAGTTAGTAGTACATGCTACAGCACTACTTTGAAAGTGTTACTTGCGCTGCTTGAGCAGTGTAGCTTAGTGACTCAACCCCTACTGATTTGTATGTGAGCCAGATGTAGCCATCAAAAGAGCCACATCTGGCTCCCGAGCCATAGGTTCCCAACCTCTGCCCTAAAACAATGCAGAAATAATGACCCTTTGAACTTTCCTGCAGTAAAACCTTATTTCAAGCTGTCTCTCACTGTTTCTTGGCTGTTTAAAGAGACAATGAAGCTGGAAAAAATATGATTTAATGATTTGTATTTGTAGTACAGCTAAGAAATAAAACATTAGGAGCAGAGACGTAAGTCTAATATTGTTTCCAGTACAGGAACAGTTAAGAAACTCCAGTTGTTATCTATGCAAAAGAGCTATTGAGCTCCACGACTTTCAAAGTCGCAGGAAGCTCTGTCTTCTGAAGCTTGTTATCGCAAGTGTCAAGCATTGTATTTTCTTTTTCTTTCCAGAGGACAGGTCAATAGTTCACTGGCCTGCTCTGTAAAATCATTTAGAATGCTGAGTAGTGTGTGAACTGCAAATATTAGAGAATGATGCAATGTTATAAAAAACACTATATAACTGAAAATAAAAATAGGAGAATATTGTCTTTGCTACTAATGTTCTAGTAATATCCGTACTACACAACCAATTCATTATATCCCCAAAGGAGTAAAATATTAGTTTAACCTCCTTGCCGGTCTAAAAAATCCGGCAAGGAGGCAGCGCTGCACTTTTTTTTAATTTTTTTTTTTTAAATCATGTAGCGAGCCCAGGGCTCGCTACATGATAGCCGCTGAGCGGCGGCATCCCCCCACCCACTCCGATCGCCTTCGGCGATCAGAGTATGCAGGGAATCCCGTTGAGAACAGGATTTCCTGCAGGGCTTCCCCGGTCGCCATGGCGACCGGGTGGGATGACGTCACCGACGTCGTGGACGTCGTGACGTCAGAGGGAATCCCGATCCTCCCCTTAGCGCTGCCTGGCACTGATTGGCCAGGCTGCGCAGGGGTCTGGGGCGGGGGGGGGCGGCTCGGCGCGGCGGGTAGCGGCGAATCGGCGGCGAGCGGCGGCGATCGCGTACTACACGCAGCTAGCAAAGTGCTAGCTGCGTGTAGGAAAAAAAAAATTATGCAAATCGGCCCAGCGGGGCCTGAGAAATCCTCCTGCGCAGGTTACCCCGAACTGTGTTCGGGATAACCGGCAAGGAGGTTAAAAGAAATCTGCATTTTTGTTATAAAATTGTTACCGGCAGAGTTCAGAGCTGGGCAAATCTTTCTTGTAAGTTTCATTAACTGCTTGAGAACCCCAGGTTTTTTTTTTTAACTCTTCTTGTACTGGAAAACAACATGATACTTTTTTCTTTGCTACTAATGTTTTATTTATTTCTTAGCTGTACTACACCTACAATTCATTATCTCATAAGTTTATTTTCGATTCAGGTTTACTTTGATAAAAAGATACCTTTTAAAAAATCCATCAGTTGCTGTGAATGTCGGACAACCCTTTCTATGCGGTGCTTGAGGCCCTTGCATGTGAATGACACGCCTTGGAACAGATTGACTTGGGTTCGAGCCAACCGCAGGTGAAATCCCATTTCTTTTACTTATGTAAAAAAAGCCTCCATTTGTAACTATGCAACAGCACCTTGTGCCTGGGGCTGGAGATTGAGGAAGGGAGAACTTTATGTACACACAACGGCAGCCGTGTCTGTCAGGGGTTTACCGTAGTCATAGCAACACACGACACACCTCGCCTTCATCATTACCTCAGCATGAAACCCTTTTCTTTAAAAAATTGTTTAGGAAGTGTAAAGTTAGCCATCTATCTATCAATGATGGGCAGAATGACCAAGACACAGATCTCTAATGTATCTGATCGAATCTGATTAGAGAGAGATCTGTTTGCTGCCATATCAGGAATCAGCCTTGTACGCAGGGGCGCTGCTAGCCCCAAAGATATGTGCCCCTGATCTATTCTGGGGTGCCCCGGATGTCCCTCAGGCAGAGTCAGCTGTGGTGCCTCAATGGTGGGCATGCTGGGAGCTGTGGTGCATCAATCGGGGGTATGCTGGGTGCTTTGGTGCCTCTATGTGGCTGTGGTTCTTTTATGGGGGCATGCTGAGAGTTGTTGCCTGAATAGGAGGCCCTTGGGAGCATGGGAGGGGGCAAACTAGAAGGTCAAGAAATGCTGTGGGGCAACTGCCAGATAACCTGGTGGCAGGTCAGTCCGCCCAGCAGAAAGCCAGTGCAGAAGCCAAGTAACTCTGCCTAGTTATGTTTAATTTGGCACTGCCTATTTATGTGTTATGCTGCATTCTTTTTTCTTTCTCTTAATGGCGAAGGGGCTTTATGGAACATTTTGCTGGGCAGGCCTACTTTGACCACTTAAGTACATGTAAATTTGGCTCCACCCATGACCACACCACATTCTGGTGCGTGGCTACACCCATTTTCTGGCTGGAGTGCCCAAAAGTACCCCAGATCTCTTCGGATCCTAGCAACCCACATAGCTCCCAACTGTCCCTCTTTTGGAGGGACAGTCCCTCTTTGGGAGCCCTGTCCCTCTTTCCTCCTCATTTGTCCCTCTTTCAGGACTTTGTCTATCTTTCTATGTAAATATATATATTTCTCTACTAAAAAATGTGTTTGATTGACTCTAAACTTTATTCCCATCCTTTAAATTGATATATTACTCATTTTAAAATGTTAATATAAAGGAAAATGAACCAGGATAGAAAGGACCAGTGTGGTTTGAATTATAAAACAACATTTTTTTTTCCGGAAATCTTTATGGTATGCGTGACTAGGGGTGTGATGGGGCGTGTTCAGGTGTGTGGCAGGGGCGTGGCTTAAGTGTCCCTCTTTCTCATCTCAAAAAGTTGGGAGGTATGGCAACGCCCCTGCTGCCCCTCAAATGTAAATATGCCCCCCCCCCCCTTTCATGTCTGTGCATTGTAATCTCACCTGTCAAGCTTCATCGACTCCTGGTCTCCCTCGCCATCTCCCCCTAGAGCCACATCACACAGAGCCCCCACGAGGTGGCACATATACCACGTAACTGCGCATTGTCAGTGGCCGGGGGTACATCGCATTTATCAGTCGTGTAATATTGCAGTAAGGGCCCTTTTCCACTAGCTTCAAAAAGTGGATCACAGCCATTTGGCCTATTGCAGAAGCACCACAACATGTAAATCGTGGTGCTCATTTCCCACTAGTGTGTGGGAAAAGAGGAACTGTAACACAGGATTGAACTTCATCCCAATCAGTAGCTGATACCCCCTTTCCCACGATAAATCTTTACCTTAAATAGATCATCAGGGACGTCTGTATGGATGATATTGTGGTGAAACCCCTCCCACAGTGCGATGTCATGACCATGGTCCTACAGTTTCCTGTCTGTGATTGCATTGTGGGAAATAATTGCTTTTTCCAACTGCCAAGCATAGCAGGATCTTCCTCTCAGTAACGAACATTCCGTACAGATCACCTGGCAGGACTAAAGATGTCACCACCAGTGATACATTTCAGAAAATAAATCAGGGAGAGGAAAGATTTTACAATGGGCAAACACTGACTAAAAAATCTAAGTCCTGCCCATAATTATCTATAAGGGACATGGGGTAGGAGAAAAAACACAAAAAGAGCGCACTCAGAAAACTGATGATAAAAGGGAGACCAGTCGGTCGTAGACAGATCTCACCTGATGTGGTGGCTGAAATGCCCTTATGGGTAGTATCAGCTTGCAGGCTTTTGTCCCTCTCAGACCAGGGACCAGGTCAGAAGCAGGCTCTTTGTCCAAAGGGATCCTGTGGCTTGAAGCAGGATATCAGGAGCAGCTGTCTGGTTTGTAGCTGTTGGAGTCCCAGCACTGGCTACAACACCAGAGCTGCAGGCACCTGTGGGCTGTATGAGACTCAATCCCTTAGCAGAGAGAGTCTCCTTCCTGAAAAGTTAGCAATCCACACACTGCTCTGTTCAGATACACCACAGCAGTGGCTGGGTGGTGAGCAGTAGCACTGAGGTGGCTGAAGGAAAGCACAGGAGACCCGTGCTGGAAGTAACTGATTCTTTAATTAATGTAACAAATACAACTAGTTTCAGGAGGCCATTCCTCCTTTCTTTAGGCAAACCGTTACTTCCAGCACGGGTCTCCTGTGCTATCTTTCAGCCACTTCAGTGCTACTGCTCACCACCCAGCCACTGCTGTGGTGTATCTGAACAGAGCAGTGTGTGGATTGCTAACTTTTCAGGAAGGAGACTCTCTCTGCTAAGGGATTGAGTCTCATACAGCCCACAGGTGCCTGCAGCTCTGGTGTTGTAGCCAGTGCTGGGACTCCAACGGCTACAAACCAGACAGCTGCTCCTGATATCCTGCTTCAAGCCACAGGATCCCTTTGGACAAAGAGCCTGCTTCTGACCTGGTCCCTGGTCTGAGAGGGACAAAAGCCTGCAAGCTGATACTACCCATAAGGGCATTTCAGCCACCACATCAGGTGAGATCTGTCTACGACCGACTGGTCTCCCTTTTATCATCAGTTTTCTGAGTGCGCTCTTTTTGTGTTTTTTCTCCTACCCCATGTCCCTTATAGATTTCTCTGCCACTGCAAGTGGACCACACAGTGCAGCACCGACTTCCATCACCCAACACATCCTCTACATATAGAAGACTAATTTTATCCAGCTCGCTCCCCCTGTTCTCATTTCAGCACGGGGGTTATTTAAGTTTACCTATCTGCCTGCCCATAATTATTCATACCCCTGCCAAATTTTGACTTAAAGTTACTTTTATTCAACCAACAAGTTATGTTTTGACGGGAAATGACATAGGGTGTCTCCCAAAAGATAATAAGACGATGTACAAGAGGCATTATTGTGAAAAAAAAAATTCTCAGCTTTTATTTACATTTGAGCAAAAAGTGTCCAGTCCAAAAATATTCATACCCTTCACAAACTGTCACAGTCTGTGGGAAATCCAAAGTTGTATACCACTCCAAATAGTCCAAGCTGTTCTAAAGCACCCTAATTACCCTGATTAATTGGGAACAGCTGTTTTAATCAACTCAACAGGTGAAAAACAGCAGCTCTCTGCAGTTGGTTTGTGGACAGTCATGGCTAAGACAAAGGAGCTTAATGAGGACCGGCGGATGCACATTGTGGCTGCTCACAAGTCAGGAAAGGGCTACAAGGCCATTTCTAAATGTTTTCAAGTTCTAGTGGCTACAGTGCAAAGTATTATTAAAAAAAGTTCTGCACTGTGGAAAATCTCAGAGGACACGGTTGGAAGCCAAAAGTGACACCTGTGCTGGCCAGGAGGATAGTGAGAGAGGTGATAAAGAATTCAAGGATCACCACCAAGGCCATCCTTGTGAATCTGGGCTCTGCTGGTGACAATTTCTCAAGGCAGACAATCCAACGGACACTGCACACTGCTGGGTTCCACAGATGCAGACCAAGGAGGACGCCACTTTTCCAGATAAGGCACACAAAAGCTCGCTTGGCCTTTGCAAATGCTCATCTGGACAAAGAAGAAGACTTCTGGTCTTCTGTGTTATGGTCAAATGAAACAAAAATTGAATTGTTTGGTCACAATGATGTTTTCTTCATTTGGCGTAAAACAGGAGAAGCCTTTAACCCAAAGAACACCATCTCCACTGTCAAACATGGTGGTGGTAACCTAATGCTTTGGGGGTGTTCTTCAGCCAGTAGACCAGGGAACCTAATCAGAGTAAATGGCACCATGAAAAAAGAGCAATACATGAAGATTGGGCACCAGTGGACATTTCAGCATGACAATGACCCAAAACACACAGCAAATGTGGTAAAGAATTGGTTAGTAGACAACAACATTAACGTTTTGGAGTGGCCCAGCCAGAGTTCTGACTTAAATCCAATTAAGAATCTGTGGAGAAGGCTAAAGATCAGGGTGATGGCAAGAAGATCCTCCATCCTGAAAGATTTGGAGCTCATTGCTAAAGATGAATGGGCAAAAATACCTGCGGAGACATGCAAAAAGCTGGTCTGCAATTATAGGAAGCCTTTGATTACTGTAATAGACAATAAAGGCCTTTCTATTGATTATTGAGAAGGGTATGTATATAATTTTGGACTGGACACTTTTTGCTGAAATGTAAATAAAAGCTGATAAATGTTTTTTTTCCCCACAATAATGCCTCTTGTACATCGTCTTATTATCTTCTAGGAGACACCTATGTAATTTCCTGTCAAAAAAGTACCTGCTGGTTGAATAAAAGTAACTTTAAAGTGAACCAGAGACGAAGCACCCTCATGTATTTTACCATATATATCAGTGGGAACATTAGAGAAAACACCTACCCTGCTCTCTGTTTTATCCTTCACTGCTCAGCCTGCTTGTTAGCAGCCCTGATACAATCCCTGACTGAGCATTCAGTCTGGCTTTGCTCATTATAGCTGAGTCATTATAGCAGAGCCAGAAGGGGGCAGTCTTGGGCTTGAAAAGACATCAGAGAAGACAGACTCAGCTATAATGATATCAGGGCTGATAACAAGCAGGCTGAGTAGTGAAGGATGAAGCAGAGAGCAGGGTAGGTGTTTTCTCTAATGTTCCCACTGATATATATGGTAAATACATGAGGGTGCTTCGTCTCTGGTTCACTTTAAGTTAAAATTTGCCAGGGGTATGAATAATTATGACCAGCACTGTATAAATGAATATTGAAAAGAATAAGCAATTTGTGTTCATTATATAATTTTCCTCTTTAAATGTGTACATGTATTTAGTTTTGTGAGCTAATTTTTGAGACAGGTTTGCTTTATTCCCAGCGATAGCCGTGCTGTTTGTCAGGCACTGATGTCATACACTTCCAGGAAACCGAAAGCCCAAAGCCTTTCACACAGAAAACAGGTCTGGCAGGCCACAGTGGTGGAGCGCACTGCAGTAACCCTCTACATATCCCTTCTCTCAATCCATAGCATGCCGTATATTGGACATTAGCAGCACTGTGGCAGTGCTCAGCACTCTCGTTTTCGAGTCTTGGGTGAAAATATCCCCACGGACACTATTTACTTGATGTATAATGGAACTGAATGGTGGTGTTTGTGTCCAACGCTAAATGCACACTTTGTCATCCTTAATCAGTGAGTCGTTCTAAGAGATGGTTTTAAAGGGAACCCGAGGCGAAAGGGATATTGAGGCTGCCATATTTATTTCCTTTTAAACAATACCAGTTGCCTGGTCGTCCTGCTGATCCTCTGCCTCTAATACTTTCAGCCGTAGACCCTGAACAAGCATATGCAGATCAGATACTCTGACTTATCTAACTCAGGTTTTACTCGATTAGCCACATGCTTATTCCGGGGTTTTTGACTCAGACACTACATATGCCATAAGATCAAAAGGACTGCCAGGCAACTGACATTGTTTACAAGGAAATAAATATGGCAGCCTTAAAGGACAACTGCAGTGAGAGTGATATGGAGGCTGCCATATTCCCCTACCTCTCGTGTCCCTACCTCTCCCTCTAGATTGTAAGCCTTTGGGCAGGGTCCTCCTCCTTTTGTGTCCTACCTGATCATGCACCTCCATTACTGTGCACCCATGCTATGCATCTGAGTGAACCTAACTTGCCTAATCTCCATGCTCCATCCAGTGACTGACTAAGCATTACCTGGTACTCATACTGTACTGTGTGATCTCCATGCTCCATCCAGTGACTAAGCATTACCTTGTACTCATACTGTGCTGTGTGATCTCCATGCTCCATCCAGTGACTAAGCATTACCTTGTACTCATACTGTGCTGTGTGATCTCCATGCTCCATCCAGTGACTAAGCATTACCTTGTACTCATACTGTGCTGTGTGATCTCCATGCTCCCATCCAGTGACTAAGCATTACCTTGTACTCATACTGTGCTGTGTAATCTCCATGCCCCATCCAGTGACTGACTAAGCATTACCTTGTACTCATACTGTGCTGTGTGATCTCCATGCTCCATCCAGTGACTGACTAAGCATTACCTGGTACTCATACTGTACTGTGTGATCTCCATGCTCCATCCAGTGACTAAGCATTACCTTGTACTCATACTGTGCTGTGTGATCTCCATGCTCCATCCAGTGACTAAGCATTACCTTGTACTCATACTGTGCTGTGTGATCTCCATGCTCCATCCAGTGACTAAGCATTACCTTGTACTCATACTGTGCTGTGTGATCTCCATGCTCCATCCAGTGACTAAGCATTACCTTGTACTCATACTGTGCTGTGTGATCTCCATGCTCCATCCAGTGACTAAGCATTACCTTGTACTCATACTGTGCTGTGTGATCTCCATGCTCCATCCAGTGACTAAGCATTACCTTGTACTCATACTGTGCTGTGTGATCTCCATGCTCCATCCAGTGACTAAGCATTACCTTGTACTCATACTGTGCTGTGTGATCTCCATGCTCCATCCAGTGACTAAGCATTACCTTGTACTCATACTGTGCTGTGTGATCTGGTCTTTCTTCTATTCCTGTATTGTCATATTGCTGTTTGTCACCCCTAAATATTGTCTGTAACCTAAACTAATGTCCAGCGCTGCGTAATATGTTGGCGCTTTATAAATACAATAAATAATAATAATAATAATAATAATATTTATTTCCTTTTAAACAATACCAGTTGCCTGGCTATCCTTCAGTTCAGTTGTCCTTTAAAGGGACACTTAAGTCAAACAAAAAAAATTAGTTTTACTCACCTTTGGGCTTCCAACAGCCCCCTGCAGCTGTCTGGTGCCCTCGCCGTCTCCCTCCGATCCTCCTGGCCCGCCGGCAGCCACTTCCTGTTTTGGTGACAGGAGCTGACAGGCTGGGGACGCAAGTGATTCTTCGCGTTCCCAGACATATTAGCACCCTCTATGCTGCTATATGGTATATGATATATGCGATAGCAGCATAGATGGCGCTATTGTGGCCAGGAACGCAAAGAATCACTCGCGTCCCCAGCCTGTCAGCTCCTGTCACCGAAACAGGAAGTGGCTGCCGGCGGGGACAGGAGGATTGGAGGGAGACGGCGAGGGCACCGGACAGCTGCAGGGGACTATTGGAAGCCCCAGGTGAGTAAAACTCATTTTTTTTGTTTGACTTAAGTGTCCCTTTAAGGGGCCCATACACTGGTCAATATCAGCCATCGATCAATCGATTCTATAGAATCGATCAATCAAAAATCAATTCTGTCAAATCTATCAATCGATTTGCGGCTGATTTCAATCGATTTTGTTCGATTTGATCTATCTGACAGGATGGAAAATCTAGGTTGATCTGCTGCTGGCCCATAGAGTTGCATTGGATCTAATGGTCCAATAATGCATCTAGATCCATTTTCAGTAGATTTCCAATAGATTTCATTCTGAAATCCATTGGAAATCTGTTCCTAGTGTGTGGCACACATCGGATAGATTCCTGTCAGATTCGACTTGACAGGGATCTGCCAGAAATCTATCTGATAGTCGAATCTGCTGCAAATCTGTAAGTGTATGGCTACCTTTAACCCCTTAAAGGACTTACGAGCCCAAAATTTAAAAAAAAAGTTCCGTACCTGTATGATTTTTGAAGGCATGGAGGATGCCATCCGTGCAGTTCCGCCGGGTTCCCGCTGCTTAATCTCCCCCCCGGCCGGATCCTGACCCCACAGCCCGGGTCTCTTGCCTCCTCAAAAATGGCTGCCGGAGGAGGCCGCGGCTGCGCAGCTCTAGGGCCTTCCCCCCGATCCCGGGCTGTGGGGTTGGGATCCGGCCTGGTGGGAGATTAAGCAGCGGGGACCTGGTGGAGCTGCACGGAGGGCGCGGATGGCGTCCTCCGTGCCTTCAAAAATCATACAGGTATGGAACTCTTTTTTAAATTTTGGGTTAGTAAGTTCTTTAACAGCAGCGTGGCAGCCCCAGGACCACCAATTGGCATGAAGTGCTAGGGGCGGGGATTGCAGGCGATCGCCACTCGGAGACTGTTAGATGGCGAAACTGCTGTCTACTGCTGTCTATTTACAATGCAATCTACGGCAGCGCTGTACTGGGGACAGCTGTGTGACACGGCTGTACCCCTGGGAGGCAGGAGAGCGATCGGCTGTCATAGGCTGATGTCTATGAGAGCCGATTGCTGGGATTGGCTGCCGGGAAGAGGGAGGGAGGGTGGAAAATAAAATAATTTTTAAAAATGCCCAAATTTATTTAAAAAAAACACACAAATAAATTAAAAAAAAATAAACAAACACCCCAGCAGCAATCAGAGCCCACCAACAGAAAGCTTTGTTGGTGGGCAGGAAAAAAAAGGGGGAGAATCACTTGTGTGCTGAATTATACGGCCCTGCAGCGAGGCCTTAAAGCTGCAGTGGCCTAAATTGTAAAAAATAGCCTGGTCACTAGGGGGTGTAAGCCTACGATCCTCAAGTGGTTAAAGTACCACTGTCGCGAAAATCTTAAAATGTAAAATACTTGAAAATGTATACAAATAAGAAGTACGTTTCTTTCAGAGTAAAATGAGCCATAAATTACTTTTCTCCTATGTTGCTGTCACTTGCAGTAGATAATTGAAATCTGACATTACTGACAGGTTTTGGGCTAGTCCATCTCTCCATGGGAGATTCTCAGCATGGCCTTTACTCTTTTTAAAGACATTCCCTGAAAAAGATATTTAAAGATCCTGGCCAGCCTCCCTGCGCGCTGCACACTATTTTTGGCAGGTGGACGAAGCAACTGCCATTCACTAAGTGCTTTTGAAAATAAAGAAACCCTGAGAATGCCCCATGGGGGATGAGCTAGTCCAAAGCCTGTCAGTTCTGTCAGATTTCTACTAACTACTGTAAGTCACTGCAGCATAGGAGAAAAGTAATTTATGGCTCATTTTACTGTAAACACAAACGTACTTCTTCTCTGAACATGTTTACATATACTTTACATTTTAAGATTTTAAGATTTTTCACGACAGAGGACCTTTAAGAGTTTTGCAGGAAAAAAATAAACAAAAGAAACCGTCATTTGCAGAAGAAGCTGGAGAAAGGTTAGATTGTTTTGTTGGCCTACTTTTGGGCCGCACCTTTATCAGAGACACCTCAGTTTCCGTGAGTCAGTGATTCACAAAATAATTGCTCTTAAAGGCTGTTAAATCAATCCAGATCAACAGATTGAATTCCTTAAAGCAGACCTGAACTCTTGTACAGGACTGAAGAAATACATAGAGGCCTTCTTCTCCATCTTCTCTTCACTTCCTGTCCCGTTCTGTGACAAGCGGAAGTTCTAACAGTAGAGGGCGCTCTACTGTTTGAACTTCGCCTTCTCACAGGGCGGGACAGGAAGTGAAGAGGAGATGCAGAAGAAGGCGAGCTGGAAGAAGGGACAGCACGGACCCGGGGACTTGCGCCAGCGGACAGGTGATAGTATTGCTGCTTCAGTCATCGCCAAATCCAACGCTGCTAACGATGCGCTCCCGACCCACTGGCGATCGAGTGAAATTTTCCACCTGGACAGATCGACTGAATCAATTGATTTCAGGTAGAAATTAATCGGTGAACGATTTCACAGTAGATTTCATCACAGTGATCGAATCTGCTGTATATCGGCGGGAAATCCACATAGTGTATGGGTAGCTTTAGCCAGTACACTATCTAGCTGACCCCCTAACATGAAATCCTAACATCACAACATAACAAGCTGGCATTCTCTCATCGTAAAGTAGGATGAAACTCCATATTAACAGAAAAAAAAAAATCCAATAAAAATGATTTTGCTGTTTTTAGTGTTCTCTGGCAGATTTAGGAGAGAAGTGATATGAAAAAATGAAAATAATATTTTTGCTGCTTCTTTGCTGTTTCCTGGTGACTTCACTTCTGCCCATTCCTTATTTTTCAACCAAGCTTAGTGTTTATTTTCGCTTCCTACCGCCACAGCCAACTGTCCCTCCCAGTGCTAACATTACTTGCTGCTCTTGTGACTTGATAATACTTTTAACTTTGAGATTGTCTAAAGGGGCCCATACACCTAACAATTTTCCCGCCGATATACAGCCGATTCGATCACAGTGATCGAATCAGCTGTGAAATCGCCGCGCACACCGCTGACAGAACGATCGATTTCCGTCCGAAATCGATCGTTCCCAATGATTCCTGTCAATCCGTCCGTGCGGAAGATTTTTCTCGTTTGCCGGCGGGTCGGGAGTGCGTCGATAACGGCGTTCGAATGCCCGATGACTGACGCAATACAGCGGGTATACATTACCTGTTCCGCCGGCGCGACTCCCCTGGTCCCCACTGTCTTCTTTCCATGCTGGGTTCCGGACCGCTGCAGCTACACAGAACTTCCTGTCCCGGCAGGAAGTTTAAACAGTAGAGCACCCTCTACTGTTTAAACTTCCCCTGGACAGGAAGTTCAGTAGCTGCAGGAACGGTCTGGAGCCCGGAGCAGAGAAGAAGACAGCGGTTACAAGGGGAGTCGCGCCGGCGGAACAGGTAATGTATGCAGGGGGGGGGCGGCAGCGGCGGCAACAGCGGCAGCTCCACAGATTGTGATCGGTTTCAGGCTGAAATCGAGTCACAATCTGTTTGCAGTAAAGGTGGCCATACGATCCCTCTCTGATGAAATTCGATCAGAGAGGGATCTATCTGTTGGTCAAATCTGATGGCAAATCGACCAGTGTATGGCCACCTTTACTGCCTTAGGATTTGGCAGTATGGAGGGAGAGGTTTGGTCTTTGTTTTATGGCTATAATAGTCATATGCTGTAGTTTAGTCAGATGATGGGAAGGGTGTGAACTAATACAAAGGTCAGAGGGTATTACTAATAAGAGGGCGGTAGCTGTGGCTAGTAGGCTACCAATTAAAAGGCTGCCTAATACAACCTTTGCAACCAAAATTATGGTATGGGGCCCAGTGATTTATAGCCTTGCCCCTGCAAGCAAATTTATTTTTACTCATTACATACAGTATGTGCATATTCACTGCGTTCCAAATTATTATTTAAATTGTATTTTTAAGTGTCATAAAGATTAATGTAATGTAAGAGGGCTTTGATATTAACCACTTAAGTCAGCGGGTATTCAGGTAATAATAACGGTCCGTGATCACAACCCAGATTTGAACCATGATCACGAAAGCATTCGGCACTGAATCTGTGATCGAGAGGTGATCATGATCTGACCTTGTGATCAGGACAAACAGCTCATGATCACAGGTTACCTATGATCACGAGCTTGTGATGAGCAACACTACTCATTACATACAGTATATGCATATTCACTGCGTTCCAAATTGTTATGCAAATTGTATTTAAGTGTCATAAAGATTAAATATTTTGTTTTTCAATTAAACTCATGGATGGTATTATGTCTCAGGGCTGTTTTGAACAATGAAATTAATCTCAGACACCTCTGATAACTAGTTTGCCAGTTGAATCTGATTAAAGGAAAAACTACTAAAAAAGTGGGTTCCACATTATTAAGCAGACCACCATTTTCCAGCAAAATGAGAGAGAAAAATGATCCCTCTGCTGTTGCAGTGTGAAATAGTTGAAAACAAATACATCAGATTAAGAGAACAGCTGCTAAAATGCCGTTACAAAGCAGTAAACACATATTTGAAGCTGCTGATTGGTGCCTCCGGAGTCCAGCGAACATCCAAGTGCAGGATTCTCCAGAGGATTTCAGTGCATTAACCTTCTATTCAACCATCCCTAACCTAAGCTCACAAGCAGAAACAGCTGCAGTGGACCCAGAACTACAAAAAGATTAATTTTTCAAACAGTCTTGTTTACTGATAGTGCTGTGTAACTCTTCATGGTCCAGATGGATGAAGTGGTGAATGGTTGGTTAAAAGCCACCACATCCCTGCAAGGCTGCAATGTAACCAAGTAGGTGGTAGAGTACTGTTTTGGGTTGGAATCATGGGAAGAGAGCTGCTCGACCCCTTTAAGATCCCAAAAAGTGTGAAAATTACCACTAAAAAGTATGTGGAGTTTCTGACTGACCACTTTCTTCCAGGAGGAAGAAAAAGAAGAGCTGTATTTTCTGGGATAAAATCATCTTCAAGCATGACAATGTACCATCTCGTGCGGCAAGGATTACCTTTGCCTCATTGCCTGCTATTGGCATAAAAGGAGAGAAACTCATGGTGTGGCCCCCATCCTCTACTGACCTCAATCCTATCGAAATCCCCATAGCTAACCAGCCTAGGCTGTGACATCACTGGGAGGGTGGAGCTACATTCAACATGCAAGAATATATAGATGTAGGAATTGTTTCTGATGTTGAAACCAGGAAAATTACTATAAAAGTAGGTATCCTGAATCTTTAACGTTCAAAGCATTTTTTTTCATACAGGTTTGCTTTAAAAAAAAATTGTGCTGAGAGCCGTGCTATTTACCACACACTGATGTCATTCCGTTTACAAGAAACTGAAAGCAATTCATATACAGAACAGGCCTGGCTGGTCACAGTAAAACATGAAAAGTGTACACTGCACTACCACCCCCCCCCCCTCTATATAGCCCTCCCCCAATCCATTTCATACCATATATGGACAATAGCATTTCTGCTGTTCAGTTAGTGTTGGGTGTAAATATCACCAAAGTGCGACTATCTCCATGCAGTTTGTACTGATCGCTCTATATTTGTGTCGATTTCCTCCTTGAGGTTCGGTTTACTCTCAAAAGCATATTGCTAAATGCCTGGCCAAACTGGCTTTAGCAATACAATCCATCACACACAGCCAATCTAATACAATTAAATATTCCACATGGTGTTAAACCACGTGCAAAGATGCTTCTGTTGACCTGATTGGAGGGTGAAACGTGCATGATGGAGCTACAGTAACTCCACTGACATTATTTATTACTAGCTGATGACCCGGCGTTGCCCGGGAATGTATTGGGCTGTGTTGGCTCCACCCACTTTTACTAACCCTAACACACAATTACTCAATGACCAAGTTTGTGAGCTTTGCGGTCTTTGGCATCAATAATTTGCATTGAAATGAAACAAATCTGAGTGGCTGTTTGTGGCTCCACCCTTTCTGAATTTGAACCCCAGTCACCCAATGACCAACTGTACCAGGTTTGAGGCCTGTGCCATTAACAGTGCAGGAATGGAAGCAATGAAATATTCCCCTTGAAAATCAATAGGTGAATTTTGATTGGCTTTTGTAGGCTCCACCCACTTTTCTGAATATTAATCCCAGTCACCCAGTGACCAACTGTGCAAAGTTTGAGAACCCTACCTTTACCAGTGTAAGAATGGTTGCAGTTTATATTTTCCCAGTGAAATTTGTATTTGTCTCCTCCCCCTTTTTGGTTTAGGGGGGGAAAAAAACATTAAATATGTTATTCCAGGTAATGTACTATGTGTGTGCCAAATTTCATTCAAATCAGCCATTGTTGTGTGATCAAGTAACAAACATCCAAACTTTTGCATTTATAATATTAGTAGGATTATTATTATTTATATAGCACCAACATCTTCCGTAGCGCTATACATATTACAAAACAAATAGTGGGGAGCAAAGAAACACAAGACATTCAAAACTCTGCACAATCAGGACATCCAGCAATACAAATACATAAATAGTTGAAGAGTGGTTTGAGATATCACCAATACTGGTACATGCCCATATGATGGATTACAGCAGAATAAGAAACACTAGGAGGAGGTCCCTGCCCTTGCAAGCTTACAATCTAGAGAGTAGTGAGTTGGAGACATTAGTGAAGAAGACACAGGAGTTAGTGGATGAGACAGTGAGCCTCCACAGCTGACTATAGCAAGTTATAGGGTCTGTTTCCACTACACGTAGATTCTGGATGCAGAAAAACTGACTCCAATGAAAGCCTATGGGCCTGTTTCCACTAAACGCAATTTTTCTGATGCAGATTTCCCATAGGCATTCATTGGAGCAGGGATGAGCAGAAACTACGCCATTGCATACTTACGCATCGTAGTTCGTATCTACGCATCGTAGTTCGTAGGTGAAGTTTCAAAACTACGCTTACGAATTTACGCGTAGAGAAGTACCGCTACGCGTAGCTTATGCCCACTATGCATAGTTAACATGTGTATTGCGTAGTTAACTACGAATGCGGTACTCGCGTCTAATTTTCCGCGTGCGGCTGCATGCTTACAAATTTACGCATTGGAATGTACGCATCGAAGAGTTCACGGTAAGCATTTAACAGAGGAATTAATGCGTAACATTTTCTGCATGCGGGCATAAGCATCCGCATACACTACGTTTCGCACTACGCGCAATTGCGTATTTTAACGAGTAGTCTACAAAATGCATACAAAGCGAATATTTGATTTCGAAGCCGTAGTTTGGCAAAGCGTAATTGCGTAAAACTACGCGTATTTCCAGCGTAACGAAGTTGGCTGACTAGGACCATCCCTGCATTGGAGTCAATTTTCTGCATCCAGAATTCGCGTGTGGTGGAAACAGGCCCTTAGGCTTGTCTAAACAGGTGTGCTTTGAGAGAATGTTTGATGGTTTCTAGGTTCGGAGCATGACGGACAGGCTGGGAAAGAGAGTTCCAAAGAAGAGTTGATGCTCATGAGAAGTCCTGGATGCAGGAATGAGAGAAGGTCACCAAACTAGAGGACAAGAGGGTCTCCTGAGAAGAGTGAAGGTTCCGGATGGGATGGTATCTGGAGAATAATGAGGAAATGTATGGCGGTGGCAGCTTGTGCAGGGCTTTGTATGATAGCGTGAGGAGTTTACAGGTGAAACTCGAAAAATTAGAATATTGGGCAAAAGTTCATTTATGTCAGTAATTCAACTAAAAAGGTCAAACTAATATATGAAATAGACTCATTACATACAAAGTGATATATTTCAAGCCTCTATTCATTATAATGTTGATGATTATGGCTTACAGCTTACGAGAACCCCAAAGTCAAAATCTCAGACCATTAGAATATTGTGAAAAGGTTCAATATATTAGGGTGTGAGTGTCAGACTCTAATCAGCTAATTCATCCAAAACACCTGCAAAGGGTTCCTATTTCATATATTAGTTCCACCTTTTAAGTTGAATTACTGAAATAAATGGACTTTTGCACAATATTCTAATTTTTCAAGTTTAACCTGTAAACTGGGTCCTTTGAGTAAATGGTAACCAATGGAGAGATTGGCAGAGAGGTGGATCAGAGGTGCGGGAGGAGACGTGGATGAGGCGAGCAGCAGGGTTCAGTATGGACTGGAGAGGTACCAGTGTTTTTTTTCGTAGGCCACAGAGTCGGGTTTTACAGTAATCAAGACGGGATTTTATTAAAGGATGTACAAGCATTTTTGTAGCTTCCTGAAAGGAAGGGACAATTTCCGCACTGACATCATTGTACATGGTGATACAGAACAAGCAGCAGGGCATGATGTGGTGTGGGTCATCATGGTTGGATGCAGCCGTAGACCACCAGGGAAGCTATATTGGGGAAGCCCTAGACCACCAGAAAAGCTATATTGGGGTAATCTCTAGACCACCAGAGAAGCTATCCTGAGGGAAGTCCTAGACCACCAGAGAAGCTATATTGTGGAAGCCCTAGACCACCACGGAAGCTATATTGGGGGAAGCCCTAGACCACCAGAGAATCTATATTGGGGAAGGCCTAGACCACCAGAGAAGCTATATTGGGGAAACCCTAGACCACCAGAGAAGCTATATTGGGGAAGGCCTAGAGCACCAGAGAAGCTATATTGGGGAAACCCTAGACCACCAGAGAAGCTATGTTGGGGAAACCCTAGACCACCAGGGAAGCTATATTGGGGAAGCCCTAGACCACAGGGAGCTATATTGGGGGAAGCCCTAGACCACCAGGGAAGCTACATTGGGGTAATCCCTAAACCACCAGAGAAGCTATATTGGGGGAATCTCTAGACCACCAAAGAAGCTATATTGGGGGAATATCTAGACCACCAAAGAAGCTATATTGGGGGAATCTCTAGACCACCAAAGAAGCTATATTGGGGGAAACGTGGGGCCTGCCAGAACATAGAAGAGCTTTATTATTATCAATTAGTCCTATTTAACCTATGGCACGATGGGTGAGAGGAACCGTTACTTGCTTACACCTGGTTGAATGCCTTTGTAATCTTACCATCTCCTCATAAATCACAGTACAGCTCATAATTGTTGGTTCTTAGTACAGCTTAAGCTTGACATAATTATGAATTCTCACGTGCACGTAAATCACATGCTTACAAGAAATTAAATGTCTTGATATCGGGCAATAAATCTTTCTGGTGTAGCCCAAGGCTTAAACTACATTCACACCTGTCCAATCTGCTTCCTGAAACTATCTTTACAAATTGTTTTGGGTGACAGTTTCGGTATGAGCTTTGTACAGACGTGCTATTTGGCTTTGAGCCAAGCAGCATGTTCTGCTCTAAGGAGGAACAATCATTAACCCATCTCCATTCTCCACTCAAAACATACTCCCAGCAAGATGGAACTCTAGAAGCAATAACTTCCTTACTGACTGGTGTAGGTAGTATAGGGACCATTTCTATGGTGAGGACCTCAATACTGGTGAAAAGGTCTAGTGCAGAATATTGCATGCAACCCATTTTGGAAGCTAATGTATGCCATTTTTTTTATACCGAATACAGTATTGCAACCTATTTATTTTATTGCTCCTTAAGTTCCAGATTGCTGCAAGTGTGTTTTGACTGGAGAGGGTAGATAATTGTTGATATGTTAAATGACCACTTCCCTCAGCACCTGCTTTCCCCTTAAAATTCTCATGCCAGCAGGATAAGCATGGCTGCCTTGTGTCTCTGCTCTGTGGAGGGGGTAAGAGCGAGGAGACACATGGAAGGCACCTTGCTAAAGGAACATTCTTTGCTCTATGGAAGTGGAGGGAGGAGACACATGGAAGGTACTAGGCTGAGGAAACATTCTTTGTTCTGTGGAAAAAGAGGGAGGAGACACATGAGAGGGCCCATGCTGAGGGAAAATGTTTTTGCTCTATGGAGGGAAGGGAGGAGACATGTGGGCGTTACCAAGCTGAGGGAACGTTCTTTATACATGCAAGAAACAACAGACATTGAGGGACAGCAATCCAACAAGCTGGGGGTCGCTACAGGGAGGCCAGCAACAATGTGGCTGTGATTCACAAAGCTTATTCACCTGTTTTTACCTTCTCTATGTTACTTTTTTAAGCTGCCAAAGAGCAAAAATATAATATAATTAAGGCAAGAAAAGTTAGATTGAAATGAAATTAATAAGGAACAACTTACTTCAAGTGATTGTTTTGCTTGTAAATGTTCTGAAATGTTATTTTTATCAATTAGGTGACAAATAAGACATTTATGAGAAGTTTTGTGAATAGAGCCCATTGTGGGACATCTGTACACACGTTACATTTACAACCAAGGCTAAAAGCAACGGTCAATTTGACCAAAGAAAAGCCACAGTGTGTATGTCGATTTAGAGATGATGGATCAGCACAATGACCACACTGTGACAATCCAGCCCCGCGATCCCGTCTAAAAGACGTTAAAAGACCGGTTGCTGGATCGTCAGAAGAAGGTAGTTAATGTGACAGAGCATGCCAATCCCATCTAATCTGCTACCGTTAGCGTTAGCAGGAAGTACGGTGAGCAGACTGACAATAGAGATTGGTCACACAACTGCCGACAATATGCAATGTGACAATCACTCACCAATCTCGTATTACTAGGCTACTGTTGCCATGCAGGTCTCATGCACTAGAGACTTCTGGAGGCAGATTCACTGTGTGCCATGTAAACGGTTAAGATTGGTTGGAGGGGCCCATACATGTACAATCCCGATTGTTTGTATAATCGGTAAACTAAAAATATCGGTTTTGCGTTGGAAATCGGGTAATTTCACTGCCACCACTGTCCGGTTGAATGGAGCGGACAGTGTCCAACTAGCTACTCCTAAAAGGAAGAAACGGTTATTTACAACCTAGCTAGCAAATCAACAATTTATAAGAAAATTAATAACACAGTGTGGTAGTATGATTCTTCAGAGGGAAGATTCATTGTAGCAGGAATCAGATGACCAGAACAGGCACAAGACTGAACGATAAAATTGTTAGTTTTATTCTAAAACCACATACACACAGCCTACTTTAGCCCACAGATAAATATACCTGTCCGGCAGAACAGATTGGTTTGATAGAAAGAGAGTAGAGATGAAGGCCATATGCAATTCACTTTTTCACTTGAGATATCTCCAAGTTGACATTTTCACACCTTGTCATAAAATCCCTTTTAAGCCACCAGCAAACCATAAAATACTCAAAACTATTTTGATAATACTTTTTCTTTACATTTTAGTACTTTTTAGATTGCAAAATGCTGAAAAGTTATTTTAAAAAGAAGTTGACAAATTATCTCCTAAGAGAAAACTCAGGTGAAAAAGTTAATTGCATATGGGCCAGAATGTCTTAATGTACAGTTCAAATACCGTTATTGGTAGTCCATGCGGCAATCGCAAGTCTTTGGCGGAAAGTCCAAGATGGCGATTGCCATGCCTTTGTGAGAAATAATCCAAGTGCTTTGCCAGTGTCCAGCTGGCTGTCCTATGTTATTAGACAAAGAATTCAGATTATGGACTTTGGACCTTGGACAACCTGGGCCGAGTTAAGTTATAGCCCTTCACTTCAGCAAGGAGGAGTTAGGGCGGGGATCACACATCTCTTTGGAACCTGAGAGGTGCCAGCCCCTTCTCATGGAGACAGGAATATATCTGAATCATGATAGGTATTCTATCTCCAAAACCGTACAGGTTATGTCAGAACAGAATTTATCAATAACAATGATCTCAAACTTGAGGGGTCAGACCCCTGGGGTATTAAAGGGTTACGTTAAACCGGTCTTACTTCAATTCTGGGAGTCTGATTAGTTAGGAAACCTCTCAGAACCAGCGTGCCACGGAATCCCACAACCTGTACCGATTTGATGGGCATAGAGACTTGCAATGCCATGAATTATGAAAGAATTATGAAGAAAATGTGAAGAAAATATGGATATTGGGGATTCCTGGGTCACAGTGGGCCAGCTACTTCCAGGGAAAGTTGATAAGATCTATCCCTTTTGCTGCTCTGGGTGAAGGTGTCAAAAATACAGACACCCTTCTCCCAGAAGCTTGGTTTTTTACGATTTCTGTCAAGCAGAAACTAGATTGATGGCCTTGGCCCACAGCAGGGGGACTATGTCCTTCCAGGGCACAGCTTTTCACACTTAGTTGAAAGGTCCTGTAATTAGAAGCTATCAAAGAGCCAGGGAGAAAAAAAAAGTTGATTTAAAAAAAAAAATGTCATTTTGGTTGCTTGCAATGAAACTTGCATTCGTGACGTAAATGGCGCACACACGGTTTTCTCAGGAACCGTGTAAGCGTCACACACACAATTATAAATGATGAATATCATTAGGTGGAATTCAGCACACACAATTATAAATGATGAATATCATTAGGTGGAATTCAGCAATGGATACTTAATGTTCACATTTCAGGTTTTACATGGGAAGTTTTAATCACTCCCAAGAGGACCTGTCTATAGTTCTTTACAGTAAAAGATGAACTCTAGCCAGTGTCAAATATAGCCTAAAAGGAAGTTTGAAAGTTAGAAAGGGTGCGTCTTTCAAGGTCCAGGCCTGATAACTTCCTCTGAGCTCACAAACATCCAGGTTTCCTGCAGCCATCAGGCCCTGCTTACTTTTGCACTCAGTGCCAAAAGTATTGATCAGGCAGGATGAAAAACGTAAAACAATCAGGGGGAGGGCAAGAACATTGGCAGATTGATGGCCTATAGCTTTGCAATGCATTGAATAGTACAACTCTGCAGTTCGATTAATCTTCAATAGATTCCCTGCTGGAATGTATTGGAAATTGATGTGCAGTGTATGGTAAGAATCCATTTCTTATAAATCAATTGTTTTTCAGAAAGGAATCGATTTTTTTGTTATGCCGACACACTTACAGTCGTAATAAGGATAGTAAAACACTAATAAATATTACCAATATTTTACTACATCTAAACCTAACCCCACTCTCACACACAGAACCCCCCCCCCCCTCTACTGATACCCTAAGACCAGGGGGGTGGTGCCTACTCCTAAGACCCCCCTGGTGGTGCCTAACTTTAAGACCCCCTTGGTGGTGCCTAACTCTAAGACCTCCCCCCGGAGGTGCCTAACCCTAAGTCTCCCCTGGTATTGCCTAACCCTAAACCCCCCCCCCCCCCACTTCCTGAGGCCTAACCCTAAACCTCCCTTTCCTGACGCCTAACCCTTACATCCCCTTCCTCCGCTGCAAATAATGTTTGTACAAAAAGCGATACATTTCTAAGATAATACATTTCAAAACGATAATTTACAAAATTGTAATTCTCAAAATTGAATTTCAAAATGATTAAAAAAAAGTTAAAGTGATACTTTTCCGAATGATATTTTTCAAAGTACTTATAGTTAAAAAGAAAAAAAATAGGTTAGAAAGGCCAAATTCCTTTCTTGGCGCCCAATAGCCGATATTTTGCATTAGCACCTTTGGGACGCCCAAACAATCCATTAGCCACAGGTACCCATATTGCCTTATTCCGGGGGCAGCTGATAGTAGAATATTGGCAATCGTATGTTACTGATATTCTAACTATCGCCATCATCTGGCGCCGAATGAACAGGCGCCGAGTCAATAAGTACTCATCCACTCCCGATTGCAAATACAGAAAATCTTCCATATTTATGGAGCTTTAGAGCACCAACATCAGAAAAATAATAATCCAGAGCATAGAAATCCTGGATTACTGGGCGCATTGCATTATGGGTACTCAACGGATGTGAGACCTGAGCTGAAGGATGTTTGAGAAGTCAGTATATTGGCAATGCAATTGAGAGGTTTCCCAGTTTTATGCCCACGCACACAGGGCCGGCCCTAGACTTTTTGCCGCCTGAGGCAAAATTTAAAAAATTTAAAAAATAGTTAAGTTCCAGCATATATATAAGAGGCAACGGGCGGGGATCACTCACCTTTTCCGCGTTAGTGGGCGGCGTTGCAGGAAGTGACGTCAGTGGAGCGCTCGCTGGAACGCGGAAAAGGTGAGTGATCCCCGCCCATTGCCTCTTATTTATACGCTGGAACTTAACTATTTTCAGCTGGAGGGGAGCGCAGATCGGGGGACCCAGGCGAGGGAGGCGGGGGTCCGACCCCCCCTCCCCACCGCTAGGCCCAATACCCCCTTTCTGCCCGCTACTCCTCCAGCTCGGCGGGCGGCCCCCCACCCACGGACAGGCGGGTGCTGCCCCCCCAGATGTGCCGCCTGAGGCAAATGTTTCACCCCGCCTCATGAGCGGGCCGGCCCTGCATGCACAGTTGTTCACTACATTTATAGTATAAGCTTCTGTTCATTTAAAGAGGAACTGAAACCCAGGATTAAACTTCATCCCAACTGCCCAATGGTCAATAGCCCTCCAGTGGAAATCCACTGGTTTGGAGTTAGCTTTGGTTACTCAGCGTCTTGACTTGATGATGTTAATTGATCGAGTCTATTATTATAGTGTTGAGAATATAACAAGATTTGATCTTATTTGGGATGCATGGAAAACGTATAGACAATCTTAGTTCCCCTTGGACAGATGTGTGATGGGTTTCTATTTGTTTGAATGCCTCTGACATTCGGGACTCTTGTGTTTAGACAGGATGTTATTTTTCTTTTCCCTTTTTTGTTTTTTTTATTTTTCTGTTTGTTTTTATTTTGGGGTTGGTTTTAGTTTAGAGGTTTTTCTTTCAGTCAAGAAGAGCAACGTACTATAGAACTTATTAGATTGGACTGATCCCTAGGATCTCAGTAGGAGGCACTCTTGTGCCCCATTTCCTAGGTTGAACGGTATGGACATTGGTATTTCGCTCTTCAATATATATGTGCGTAGGATGTGTATCCATGTTTGATATTATTCTTTTTTTTGTATTTGTTCTGCTATCTCTAGCTTGTTGTTGTATTTGCCTTATTGTACAATAAAGCTCTTTATAAAAAAAAAAAAAATAAACTTCATCCCAATCAGTAGCTGATACCCCCTTTCCCATGAGAAGTCTTTACCTTTTCTCCAACAGATCACCAGGGGGGTGCTGTATTGCTGAATGTCAGTGAATGGATAGTGTACTGGTTAAGGGCTCTGCCTCTGACATGGGAGACCAGGGTTTGAGTCCTGGCTAGGGTCAGTACCTATTCAATAAGGAGTTCAAGGCAAGACTCCCTAACACTGCAGGGTGGCCTCCTGAGCGCGTCCCAGTGGCTGCAGCTCTTGAGTGCTTTGAGTCCAACAGGAGGAAAGCGCTATACAAATGTTTGCATTATTATATTGTGGTGAAATCCCTCCCACAGTGTGATGTCATGACCATGGTCCTGACAGTGTGCTGTCTGTGAACCTCGTTGCATTGTGGGAAATAATGGCCTTTTCAAATTGCCAAGCAAGCAGCATCTCCCTTTGTGCATAGAACAAAGGTACAGATCACCTGACAGGACTAAAGATATTACCACCTGTGATACATTTCAGAATGTAAATCAGGAAGAGGAAAGATTTTACAGTGCACAAACCCTGACTAAATAATTTATAAATTATTATTGTAAAAAAATAAGCAATTTTATTCATTATGTTAGTTTTACTACAGTTCCTCTTTAAATAAAACTGTGGGATACGTAATTTAAAAAAACAACAACAAAAAAACATTTTTACGAGAAGGAGGAGGGATACAATTGTTTTTCTCACAGTTTACTTTCACACCGGGTTCACATGAAAGGAAGACAGATGATTCTGTATCCTTCAGCTGTTGCCTAGTGCGTTGCTTGTTTATGGATTCCACACGTCGCATAACTACAGATGTGATTACATTATGACTTCAGCTGGTGAATGTGGTTTATGTTTACATGTAATGCGAGCCATTAGGCCACCAGGCTGACGGATATAACAGGTGACTCATATGGAAGCATCCATCTGAAAATGGCGCCTGTGAATAATGGCGCACAGTGTTGCCGCTAATCCGTTTGCCGCTTATCGCTATTTAACGTTAAAGCCTTATTGTTATTTAGCGTTAAAGCCTTATCGTTATTTAGCGTTAACACACAGAACCCTCTCTGTACCTATCCCTAACCCCTAAACCCCCCCGGTGGTGCCTTACCCTAACCACCCCCCTGGTGGTGCCTAACCCTAACCACCCCCTGGTGGTGCCTAACCCTAACCACCCCCCTGGTGGTGTCTAACCCTAACCACCCCCCTGGTGGTGCCTAACCCTAAGACCCCCCTGGTGGTGCCTAACCCTAAGACCCCCCTGGTGGTGCCTAACCCTAACCACCCCCCTGGTGGTGCCTAACCCTAAGACCCCCCTGGTGGTGCCTAACTCTAAGACCCCCCTGATGGTGCCTAACCCTAATCACCCCCTGGTGGTGCCTAACCCTAACCAACCCCCTGGTGGTGCGTAACCCTAACCACCTCCCTGGTGGTGCCTAACCCTAACCACCTCCGTGGTGGTGCCTAACCCTAACCACCCCCCTGGTGGTGCCTAACCCTAACCGCATCCATCTGAAAATGGCGCCTGTGAATAATGGCGCACAGTGTTGCCGCTAATCCGTTTGCCGCTTATCGCTATTTAACGTTAAAGCCTTATTGTTATTTAGCGTTAAAGCCTTATCGTTATTTAGCGTTAACACACAGAACCCTCTCTGTACCTATCCCTAACCCCTAAACCCCCCCGGTGGTGCCTAACCCTAACCACCCCCCTGGTGGTGCCTAACCCTAACCACCCCCTGGTGGTGCCTAACCCTAACCACCCCCCTGGTGGTGTCTAACCCTAACCACCCCCCTGGTGGTGCCTAACCCTAAGACCCCCCTGGTGGTGCCTAACCCTAAGACCCCCCTGGTGGTGCCTAACCCTAACCACCCCCCTGGTGGTGCCTAACCCTAAGACCCCCCTGGTGGTGCCTAACTCTAAGACCCCCCTGATGGTGCCTAACCCTAATCACCCCCTGGTGGTGCCTAACCCTAACCAACCCCCTGGTGGTGCGTAACCCTAACCACCTCCCTGGTGGTGCCTAACCCTAACCACCTCCGTGGTGGTGCCTAACCCTAACCACCCCCCTGGTGGTGCCTAACCCTAACCACCCCCCCCTGGTGATGTATATTGTACTGTAACTATACCTAACCCTACTCTCACACAGAACCCTCCCTGTACCTAACCCTAACCACCCCCTTGGTGGTGCCTAACCCTAAGACCCCCTGTTGGTGCCTAACCCTAAGACCCCCATGGTGGTGCCTAACACTAAGACCCCCCCCTGGTGGTTCCTAACCCTAAGACCACCTGGTGGTGCCTAACCCTAAGACCCCCCAGTGGTGCCCAACCCTAACCTTGAGAGTGTTACATTAAATCCATTT
This sequence comes from Hyperolius riggenbachi, assembly GCF_040937935.1. NCBI lineage: Eukaryota > Metazoa > Chordata > Amphibia > Anura > Hyperoliidae > Hyperolius > Hyperolius riggenbachi. Next base: position 370,197,750 of record NC_090651.1, read on the forward strand.
ACCGCTTTGCAGTTAAATAACGTCTGCAGTTTGGCTTATGTAGGGCGCTATTGATAAATAACGTTAGTGTGTGCCACTATTGATAAATAACGTTAGTGTGTGCCACTATTGATAAATAACGTTAGTGTGTGCCACTATTGATAAATAACGTTAGTGTGTGCCACTATTGATAAATAACGTTAGTGTGTGCCACTATTGATAAATAACGTTAGTGTGTGCCGTTTTTCTTCTTTTTTCCCTGTGCGCCATTATTATGCAGTACTAACGATAAATAGCGATAAGCGTATCTTTTTAATGCGGCGCCATTTTTATGCATAGGCGCTGTGCGCCATTATTCACTGATCCCCCCTAACCACCCCCCCTGGTGATGTATATTGTACTGTAACTATACCTAACCCTACTCTCACACAGAACCCTCCCTGTACCTAACCCTAACCACCCCCTTGGTGGTGCCTAACCCTAAGACCCCCTGTTGGTGCCTAACCCTAAGACCCCCCTGGTGGTGCCTAACACTAAGACCCCCCCCTGGTGGTTCCTAACCCTAAGACCACCTGGTGGTGCCTAACCCTAAGACCCCCCAGTGGTGCCCAACCCTAACCTTGAGAGTGTTACATTAAATCCATTTACCGCTTTGCAGTTAAATAACGTCTGCAGTTTGGCTTATGTAGGGCGCTATTGATAAATAACGTTAGTGTGTGCCACTATTGATAAATAACGTTAGTGTGTGCCACTATTGATAAATAACGTTAGTGTGTGCCACTATTGATAAATAACGTTAGTGTGTGCCACTATTGATAAATAACGTTAGTGTGTGCCACTATTGATAAATAACGTTAGTGTGTGCCGTTTTTCTTCTTTTTTCCCTGTGCGCCATTATTATGCAGTACTAACGATAAATAGCGATAAGCGTATCTTTTTAATGCGGCGCCATTTTTATGCATAGGCGCTGTGCGCCATTATTCACTGATCCCCATATAAATAGCTAGGGAACAGATTGCTCCTTTGTATTTCTTTGCAGAGGTTTTCTTCAACCAACCTGCTTGGATATTGGAAGTGACCATTTACAGCCGACCTGAACTCAGAACTTCCTCTCTGCTCTCAAAAGAAAAGCAACAGCATAATAGCCTTTACAGAAAAAAAAAATGTTTGTGACAGCTGATACAAATCCTGCAAAAACTCTGCTTTCGTGGAAGCAGACATAGGGTTAACATCCCGTGTTTACCAATTAGCTGCTCTGCCGTGGCAGTCAGCTGGCACAGCTGGGAGATCAAATTACAGTTTTAATTAGTCACAGATGAAGGGGAATTAGACCGGCTAAACACTCTGAATGAATTTAATTTGAAGGTGTCATGGTCTTTAAAAGTGGGTGTGGCTGTTTATGTCCCTTTGTTCTATCCTTATGACCTTTATTCTAATGCTTTTTATGAATGTGTTCATTACTATTCTGACCATCAATTATTGTACGCCCAGGGCTGGTTCTAGACTTTTTGCTTCCTGAGGCAAACTTGTGAGGATGCCCCCCCCCCCCTCCCCCAATTTGGAATGATCACGCAGCACCTGACAATTTACTCTGCTTCCTCTAATGTTCTCACATGACATGCTGCAGCTCAACACAAAAAAAATGCTGCCCCTAAATTCCCTGCGCCTGATGCAAATGTTTCACCTTGCTTCATGAGAGAACCGGCCCTGAGTATGTCCCATATTACAGTGTGCTCTCTATCATACTTTCCTCAACAACCACGATGGGGAAAAATGCCGAGGAAGCCCTGTAAAGTACCCAGTGAACCCTGGTTGAGAAACCCTGCTCTAAATACATACAGGGTGCATGTCTCTATGCTTACCTTCTGTCCTGTGCAAGAGTTCAGCTCCACTTCTACCCTTATAGCACTCGGCTCTACATAACGTGTCACTTTTGGCTGTGCTTTGTCATACGTCATGCTTGGGAAACTCTTTTGTAGCAGGTCGGGTCACATGATAAATGACATGAACAGAAGTAATTGGCATAGCAGGCATGTACTGTATAAAGCATACAGTCCTCAGGAAGAATTCATTGGGTCTGATTCACAAAGCGTGTTTGTTGAATGATCTCACCTTACTTCTTAACTACCAATTTATCTCTCCTTAAAGGGATACTTAAGTCAAAAATAAAAAATGATTTTTACTCACCTGGGGCATCCCTCAGCCCCCTGAAGCTGTATGGTGCCCTCGCAGCCTCGCTCCGATCCTCCTGTCCCCGTCGGCGGCTACTTCCGGGTTCGGCGACAGCCGCCGACAGGCTGGGAACGCGAGTGATTCTCTGCATTCGCAGCCGCTATATCACCCTCTATGCTGCTATAGCGTATATGTTAAACGCTATAGCAGTATAGAGGGTGATATAGTGGCTGGGAACGCAGAGAATCACTCACGTTCCCAGCCTGTCAGCGGCTGTCGCCGAACCTGGAAGTAGCCGCCGACGGGGACAGGAGGATCGGAGTGAGGCTGCAAAGTCACCATACAGCTTCAGAGGGCTGAGGGATGCCCCAGGTGAGTAAAAATAATTTTTTATTTTTGACTTAAGTATCCCTTTAAAGTGACCCTGAGCAGTGACTTAAAGAGAACCCGAGGTGAGATTCTAAGAATGGAATCAGCACACAGAGGCTGGGTCTGCCTATACTGCCCAGCTTCTGTTGCTATCTCAATCCCCCTTAAGTTCCCCCTGCACTCTGCAATCCCTCATAAATCACAGCCACGCTGTGCGGGCTGTGTTTACTTCTGTATTGTCAGTCTCGGCTCTCCTCCCACCTCCTACATAGCTCCGGTCCCCGCCTGTGTCCCTTCCCTCCAATCAGCAGGGAGCGAAGGGACGCGGGCGGGGACCGGCGCTATGCAGGAGGCGTGGGGAGCGCCGAGACTGACACTACAGAGGTAAACACAGCCCGCTGTGACACGCTGCGTGTCGACAGCACTGCTGTGATTTATGGGGGATAGCAGAGCGCGGGGGGGCTTAGGGGGGATTGAGATAGCAACAGAGGCTGGGCAGTATAGGCAGACCCAGCCTCTGTGTGCAGATAGCATTCTCAGAACTCACCTCGGGTTCTCTTTAAATTAAAAGATTACACTTACCTGGGGCTTCCTCCAGCCCACCGTAGGCCACGAGGTCCTTCGGCATCCTCCTGGCTCCTCTCCATTTGCCTCCGCTGGCCCCCGTTACCGGCGATACCCGGGCCGGGTGTCAGGCCGGCTCTTCCTGGTTCCTGACGCATGGTGTCATCACGCCATCTGCTACGCGTAATCACAGCCGCCGGCGTGACAGGTCTGCACATGCGCGGTTTGCTAAACCGTGCATGCGCAGACCTGTCACACCGGCCGGTCGTGAAGACACCATGCATCAGGAACCAGGAAGAGCCAGCTCGACACCCGGCCCGGGTATCGCCGGTAACGGGGGCCGGCAGAGGCAAACGGAGAGGAGCCAGGAGGACGCCAGGGGACCTCGCGGCCTACGGTCGGCTGGAGGAAGCCCCAGATAAGTGTAATCTTTTCATTTAAGTCACTGCTCCGAGTCACTTTAAATGACTCAACTCATGATTTATCTCTTTATCGCTTTGGGCCTGATGCAGTATAGTACAGTAGAGTTGAGGGACCCGACCTTTCAACACGGGATAATCCCGCAAAAAACAGGACGCTTGGGAGGCCTGTGAGATCCCCAAAATCAAAATCTAAAACCATTAGTATATTGTGAAAATGTTCAATATTCTAGGCTCAAAGTGTCGGATTCTAATCAGCTATTTCATCCAAAACACCTGCAAAGGGCTCCTATTTCATATATTAGCTTCACCTTTTAAGTGAAATTACTGAAATAAATGATCTTTTGCACAATATTCTAATTTTTCGAGTTTCACCTGTATTTGTAAGTTGAGTCTTATGTTAAACATGGTGAAATGTAGATAATGATTTCCTTTAGACAGCTCTGCATTTGGTTGGTTGTTTTTTCAAAGCACTTATAAATTGTTTTAAACTACTTTTAACAGTTTATATTAATTGTTCTTTATCATGGAATATCTGTAGTGGAGATTTTGATGTTACTATTTTGTAAGTTTTGCATATTTATACTATTAAGCTGTGGTGTTTATATTTTTTTTTTTATAAAAACCCTTTTGAACACTAAACTACTTATAACAGTTTATACAACACTGTAACAGTCAACAACTAAAATATGAAATAAGAAAAACGATGTTGTATATTTTATTCATGACGACAACTCTGAAACATTGTAATTTGAGCCAGTGGCGTAGCTAAGGAGCTTGGGGCCCCAATGCAAGTTTTACATGGGGCCCCAAGCATCCTATTGATGTGGAGCCCCAAAACCTACCAAGGACAGCTGCAGTGTCAGAGAGGTGTATTTGGAGTAAGTAAACAGTTTATTAAAGGGATTCTTAAAAAGTGGCCTGAGAGCCAGCATTTCTACTTTGCTCTAAAAGATTCCTCACAGCTTGAAAGCTACTTTTTTTTTAGCAGAACATCACTGAAATGGTTTAACAAAGCACTTTCTCCTGCTATTCAGCTTCAGATTCGCATCCAAACTGGAGATAACAGTATCTTTGTTTACATTCCAATGTTGTTAATATGTGTAAACACTGTGTAACAAGCTAAAAGGAACTCTCTGTGCTTCAAACACACACAGAGTTCAGAATAGCTCATTAAAAGATGTTATTATGCAATAAAAAGCAGTTTGAATAAAATGCAATGACAGCTATTAGGGCACAATAAACTACACTTTGGAAACTTGTAATTTGTAGACAGACAATATTACTTATGCACAAAAGCAAATATGTTAACTGTATAAGTAATAAAAAGTAGGAAAACACATTTTTACTGAATGTTATGTCGGAGTTTTAGACCACTTTAAGTCTATTTAAAAAAATCATTTTTTACTCACCTGGGGCTTCTACCGACCCCCCGCAGCCATCCCGTGCCATCGCAGTTACTTACGGAGCCTGCGGTCCCCCCGCCGCCAGCTAATTTTGGCCGACGGACTCAATGCGCCTGCACAAGCCTGCCCACGTGTCTTCTTCTTCGAGTTCCTGTCTGCAATAGTGCTATTGTGGACAGGAACTCGAAGAACACTACACATTGCCAGGCCTTATCGGTGAATGGAAACTAGCTGGCGGCGGAGGACAGGAGGATCTGAGAGTGACTGCGAGGGCACGGGACGGCTGCAGGAGGCTGGTAGAAGCCCCTGGTGAGTAAAAATTATTTTTTTTTTAAAAGACTTAAGTATCCCTTTAAGGATAACCACTATGCAATGTACATATAGAGGTGTTCATTACCAGCATGATAGCACCGATTAAAAGCTAATCAGATAAATGAAGGAGTGCCTCTAGGGGCCCTGGTGCAGACCCAACCTCGGCATCCCCTATTGCCTCACCACTGACTGATTGAGCAGATTGTAAGTAGGGGACTGACAGGGGACTTCCTGAAAGCTGATGGAGTCAAGCAACTGCTATCTGGCCTGTCCCTGACATGATAATCACGTTCGTGTAAAGAGTCAGTAAAAAGATTGTGACTTTGCAACGGGTTCTACCTAAACTTTTCACTTGGAGTTGCAAACTACGGTAGACACACATAGTGTAATCTGCTATTTTGAGAAAAAAACAAGGCATTACTTACTGATAAGTCAGATCACGAAGAACAGCAGCCACACAGGAATACTGACAGCGCCCACTGGGAGTAGGTTGCTTGTTTTGGTAGAAGAGAGGCACTGCTCAGAGAAAGAGGAGGAGGAAGATGATGAAATAAGTAAGGAAGTCAGTTGATATTCCATTCCAGACCTGCCCAGCACTGTTTAACTCCTGAAGTTTGTTTTCTGTGTGGATATTGGAGAACCCAATAGGTGACAACTCAGGACCAGGGCCAATACAGAATTCACTTTTTCTCCTGTGTTTTGTCCTAGGAGATCATTTTTCATCTTCTCTTTAGAATCACTTTTCAGCACTTTTCCAATTGAAAAAGTACCAAAAAGTAGGTGGTAAGTGCTATTAAAAGTATTTTAAAGGATACCCAAGGTGACATGTGACATGATGATATAGACATATGTACAGTGCCTAACACACAAATCACTATGCTGTGTTCCTTTTTTTTCTTTCTCTGCCTGAAATAGTTAAATATCAGGTATGTTAGGGGCTGACTCAGTCCTGACTCAGACAGGAAGTGACTACAGTGTGACCCTCACTGATAAGAAATTCCCCTTTTTATATATTTCTTGCTCTCAGAAGCCATTTTCTGCTAGGAAAGTGTTTTATAGCTGGAATTTCTTATCAGTGAGGGTCACACTGTAGTCACTTCCTGTCTGAGCCAGCCACTTACATACCTGATATTTAACTCTTTTAGGCAGAGAAAGAAAAAAAAGAACACAGCATAGCCATTTGTGTACTAGGCACTGTACATACACATGTCTATCTCATCATGTCACATGTCACTTCGTCCTTTAAAGAAAAACTGTAATGAAAAAAACCTCTCTGGGGGATACTTACCTCAGGAGGGGGAAGCTTCTGGATCCTAACAAGGCTTTCCCCATCCTCCGGTGTCCAGCGCTGCAGACCCCCCGAACAGTGGCGAGGAAAATATTTACCTACCCCGATCCTGCGCAAGCGCACTCGCGGCTCTCCGGGCTAAGGCAGAAATAGCCGAACCCGATCAGATCCGCTCCACTGCACAGACGCGAGTCCCTAGCTGCAGCGCAGTAGAGCAGATATGATCGGGTTCAGCTTTTTCCACCTTGCCTGAAGCAAGAGCCGCTCGTGTGCTGGCGCAGGATCGCAGAGAGGTAAATATAGCCTGCGCACCCAGCGCTGGATTCCTCCCTCATTGGGACCCTGATCGCCACCTGGTGGTGCTCTCCTGCACGCTGATCTGGATGAAAAAAATTGTGATGTGAGAGAGATGAGAGACCAGGCTTATGAACCATTCGAAAACAGCCTGCGGACCAGTGGTTAGGGACCCCTGCTTTAACCCTCCTGGTGGTAACCCCGCGCAAGGAGGTGGTAAGCCGCGCAGGAGGATTTCTCAGGCCCTGCTGGGCCGATTTGGATATTTTTTGTTTTTTGCAACACGCAGGTAGCACTTTGCTAGCTGTGTGTGCATTCCGATCGCCGCTGCTACCCGCCGATTAGCCGCCGCTACCCACGCCGCGCCGCCTCCCCCCCAGACCCTGTGCGCTGCCTGGCCAATCAGTGCCAGGCAGCGCTGAGGGGTGGATCGGGATTCCCTTTGACGTCACGACGTCGATGACGTCGGTGACGTCATCCCGCCCGTCGCCATGGCGACGGGATAAGCCCTCCAGGAAATCCTGTTCTTTGAACGGGATTTCCTGATCGCAGATCGACGGAGGCGATCGAAACAGGTGGGGGGATGCCGCTGCGCAGCGGCTATCATGTAGCGAGCCCTGGGCTCGCTACATGATTTAAAAAGAAAATAATAATTAAAAAACACTGCTGCGCTGCCCCCTGGCGGTTTTTAATAGACCACCAGGAGGATTAAAAGGCATTTTATTGAATGAGTTTAAAAATATCACTTAGGAGGGAACTTGGGAGAAAAAGTTAATTGCCTGTGGGCCATGGACCCTTATTCAATCCACTTTTTCTCCTGGGTGATATTTTTATACCTTACCAATAAAATTCCATAGAAGCCACCAGCAAGCAAGAACACTTTTTTTCACCTACTTTTAGATATTTTTTTAGTTACTGAAAAGTTAGTGTAAACAGAGGATAAAAAATATCTCATAGGAGAAAACGTAGAAGTATTAAACTTGTATAAGGGCCAAGGTGACAGATACAGAAAACTAAACCTGCAGTAAGGGGAAAAAAAAGTCAGAATTAGGCATCCCTTGCTATCTGACTTGTTTGAAATGGCACAGTTACTGGCCTGAGGAAGTGGGCAGGACCCACGAAACACATTGCCTGTGCAAATACAAATCTTCTTATTGTTTAGTCCTTGTTCGTGTCATTGGAGAGGTAAGCCACCTCTTATTTTCTTATTTTTGTAACACTCCTACCTGCTAATGGTTCCAGCAAGGTCTCGGGCAGCACTGGGCTGCTGCAGGTAGCTTCCTCTTCCGATTTCTGCAGCGGCATCCCCAGCACTCCTGCGGCTGTGACTCAGCATGTAAATTACTCCAGCCTTCCCAGGGGGACGTGCCCATCCCAGAGCAGTTCTTATAGGTTGAGGAGGCGGGTCTAGTGGGTGTCAGCTGACACACTGGTCAGCTGCCACTTTTCTGCTGGAACCTTTGCTGATTAGCCAGTTACTTTTCTGGGCTGGTCTGTGATCTTTCCCACCTGTATATAAGCTCTGTTCAATCAGTTGCTTACTGCCCGTGATAGCAATCAGTACGCTGGTATTGCTGGGAACTTTATCACTCCATAATAATCATATTATATTTCAATGCGACTTTCATTATTGTATTTCAATGCGACTGCCAGACTGACTTAGATACGACCTTAGCTTTACTGACCACTCTCTCGCCTAGTCCTTTGTACTGCAGCCATCTGATCTAACGTGTATGACCTTAGCCTGTTACCGACTCCGATTCTGCCTAGTCCTCTGTACTGCAGCCATCTGATCTAACGTGTATGATCTTAGCCTGTTGACGGCTCCGATTTTGCCAAGCCCTTTGTACTGCAGTCATCTGATCTAACGTGTATGACCCTAGCCTGTTACCGACTAAGATTCTGCCTAGCTCACCGTACTGCAACCAGCTGATTTTGTGTATTAGTCCACATAGCACCTATCGTGATAATTTTATTGTGCTTTTAACAAAGTTCAGGTAAACCTGTAGATGATCCAGAGGCTTCTTCAATCCTCCTGCAGCTCAGGAAACTCTTCTTCTTCTTGGCCACTCTCCCGTTCTTGCATGAGCATGGCAACACTGTGCCGGTTCATCGCTGACAGCACAGAGGAAACAAAAACTGTGTGGCTTGGTGCTATTGCGCAGGCAGTCATTGTGCCTGTGCAGTGCAGCTGTGCTCGTACAAGGACGGGAGTGGCACTGTGCAAACATATTCAGCAAGCCCTATGTTCGGAGGGTCCCAGCGATGGATTGGTAGGGGGGGGGGGGGGAGAGGATGGGTGAAGCCCTCTACTGACGTAGGTGTCTAACTTTCATCATTTTTTTTTCACCTACAGGTATACTTTAACCATATACATGACCTCATATATATATCAAGGAAAAGCTCTACACCTCAATCCAGAATGCACTACAGTGCACTCACTCAGCTGGAGCGGCCCCTTCTATATATATATATATACAATACAATGTCCACAGAAGGCAGCGCTACACAACTTAAACCATGGGGCAATATATGCTCTAAAAGTTCATATAGGCTTTATGTGATCCACATCCACTTCTAAATGGTTAATCTTCTTAATGTTCTCAGTGTCTTCCTAATTCTTCCTGCTACCTCCACCAACACCCTGTGAGCTGACACTCACCGGACACAAAGACCTCCACTCAGGTCTAGTAAAGCCTTGGGACACTTCAGGCCGTCCCCCACCACACCAAGAACGACTTGTCACCACTCTGTTCTTTTTACAGCAGATGTATCTTCAAGCGTATAAACCTCAAAACAAATGCCTCACATAGTGTTAAACCATCCAAATTTATTAAAATATAAAATTGATTGCACTCACAGACTTTCTTCTTTGTATTATAGCATAGAGTTTGGGTACGGGCTCTCCCCCATGTAGTTGGGCCCCGGCTGGCACCTGTAGTTCCTCGGCTGAAGATTTCAATGGCATGCACCTCCACTTCCTCCTCAGGCCCAAACGCCGCTCGTCCGCCCACTCTAATAAATAGCCGCTTTCACTTCCGCATCCTATGCCCGCCTTACATGTTTCATCTACCGACTTATCAGAAGCTAAGTTAGCTTCTGATGAGTCGGTAGACAAAACATGTAAGGCGGGGCATAGGATGCGGAAGTGAAAGCGGCTATTTGTTAGAGTGGGGAGTTTGGGTACGAGGGAGAGCCCGTACCCAAACTCTATGCCATAATGCAAAGAAGAAAGTCTGTGAGTGCAATCATTTTTATATATGTTACGGCCAGAACCCGTAGTGTGGCCACTTCGCGTTCTGGCCAGCCACTTCGGGTTCTGGCTGGCCAATGTGCAAAGTGGCCGCAGCGCAGCGGCCAATGTTAGAAATGTTATGTTTACGCCGTCTCGCTGCGGCCAAATTGATGACAACCTTGCTTAATTTAATTCAATATAGCCGGCGGCAATGTAATAGATGAAGCCGCCTGCTTTCGCACTGGCTCTCTCCTCCCCCGCCTCTCTCCTCTCCCCGCCTCCCATACAATAAGTAGCAGCCGGCGGGGACATGCAGCCGGAGAGTCGTTCGTCGCGGCAGGGGCAGCAGAGCGGGGAGGCTGCAGACATCGCTTCTGCCAGCAACCGCTCTGCAGGAACGGCAGGATTCCCCTGTCGCGACGAACGACTCTCGGGGACACGCGTGTCCCCGCCGGCTGCTACTTATTGTATGGGAGGCGGGGAGAGGAGAGAGGCGGGGGAGGAGGAGAGAGGCAGTGCGAAAGCCGGCGGCTTCATCTATTACATTGCCGCCGGCTATATTGAATTAAATTAAGCAAGGTTGTCATCAATTTGGCCACAGCGAGACGGCGTAAACATAACATTTCTAACATTGGCCGCTGCGCTGCGGCCACTTCGCACATTAGCCGGCCAGAACCCGAAGTGGCCACACTTCGGGTTCTGGCCGTAACATACAGGGAGTGCAGAATTATTAGGCAAGTTGTATTTTTGAGGAATAATTTTATTATTGAACAACAACCATGTTCTCAATGAACCCAAAAAACTCATTAATATCAAAGCTGAATATTTTTGAAAGTAGTTTTTAGTTTGTTTTTAGTTTTAGCTATTTTAGGGGGATATCTGTGTGTGCAGGTGACTATTACTGTGCATAATTATTAGGCAACTTAACAAAAAACAAATATATACCCATTTAATTATTTATTTTTTACCAGTGAAACCAATATAACATCTCAACATTCACAAATATACATTTCTGACATTCAAAAACAAAACAAAAACAAATCAGTGACCAATATAGCCACCTTTCTTTGCAAGGACACTCAAAAGCCTGCCATCCATGGATTCTGTCAGTGTTTTGATCTGTTCACCATCAACATTGCGTGCAGCAGCAACCACAGCCTCCTAGACACTGTTCAGAGAGGTGTACTGTTTTCCCTCCTTGTAAATCTCACATTTTATGATGGACCACAGGTTCTCAATGGGGTTCAGATCAGGTGAACAAGGAGGCCATGTCATTAGTTTTTCTTCTTTTATACCCTTTCTTGCCAGCCACACTGTGGAGTACTTGGACGCGTGTGATGGAGCATTGTCCTGCATGAAAATCATGTTTTTCTTGAAGGATGCAGACTTCTTCCTGTACCACTGCTTGAAGAAGGTCTTCCAGAAACTGGCAGTAGGACTGGGAGTTGAGCTTGACTCCATCCTCAACCTGAAAAAGCCCCACAAGCTCATCTTTGATGATACCAGCCCAGACCAGTACTCCACCTCCACCTTGCTGGCGTGTGAGTCGGACTGGAGCTCTCTGCCCTTCACCAATCCAGCCACGGGCCCATCAAGACTCACTCTCATTTCATCAGTCCATAAAACCTTAGAAAAATCAGTCTTGAGATCTTTCTTGGCCCAATCTTGACGTTTCAGCTTGTGTGTCTTGTTCAGTGGTGGTCGACTTTCAGCCTTTCTTACCTTGGCCATGTCTCTGAGTATTGCACACCTTGTGCTTTTGGGCACTCCAGTGATGTTGCAGCTCTGAAATATGGCCAAACTGGTGGCAAGTGGCATCTTGGCAGCTGCACGCTTGACTTTTCTCAGTTCATTGGCAGTTATTTTGCGCCTTGGTTTTTCCACACGCTTCTTGTGACCCTGTTGACTATTTTGAATGAAACGCTTGATTGTTCGATGATCACGCTTCAGAAGCTTTGCAATTTTAAGAGTGCTGCATCCCTCTGCAAGATATCTCAGTATTTTTGACTTTTCTGAGCCTGTCAAGTCCTTCTTTTGACCCATTTTGCCAAAGGAAAGGAAGTTGCCTAATAATTATGCACACCTGATATAGGGTGTTGATGTCATTAGACCACACCCCTTCTCATTGCAGAAATGCACATCACCTAATATGCTTAATTGGTAGTAGGCTTTCGAGCCTATACAGCTTGGAGTAAGACAACATGCATAAAGAGGATGATGTGGTCAAAATACTCATTTGCCTAATAATTCTGCACTCCCTGTATATACATGACCTCAGCCCAGTGCTGCTCGACCTCAGCCCAGTGCTCAGCCATATCCATGTTCTCTGCCTGGTGCCTGCTGTACCCATTTTTTGGCCTGGAGCATAGCTATGCCTGATAGTGTTGCAGCTTGAATTCGGAGCACCCCAATAATGCTGAACACCACACTTCAGAACCCCTTTAGTACGGAACAAGCAGACATGGTCAGGAGGAGTTCACTACTTATGCTTCAAAGCCCATTTTATGTGACTCCGGTTCTTCCTCCCTCCGGCTTTGTTTCAAGTTAGTTATGCCGAACACCAACAACTGAGTCCTTGGCCTGAGGTTTGACTGTACTCATTTTTTTTTTTTGTAATCCAGCACCAGACCAAACCCATGTCCTTAGCCAAGCGCTTAGTTGTACCTATTTTGTTGGCCTGGTGCTCATCAATACATGTGCCTTTAACTTTGTGATCAACTACACACATTCTTTTGGTTGGATATCTGGTTATACTAGTTCTGATTAAAGGAGCAGAAGTGCCAATAAAAGGTTGTTAGGCATCAGGATAGGCTTAATGTTTAGGAGGTAAGTTAAAAAAAATGTATCAACAAGGTGGTTTTCCTGTAAACCTGTAATGACAAAAAGTTCAGTAACACAGAGAAGATGTGATTTGGCGAGTGCACTCTACAAAAAAGCCGTGAACCATATACAAAAATGATGGTGCAACATCCAGAATCAATAGAAAGTCCATTCAGTGATATCGAAAGAAGTAAAGCATTCCAGGAGCAACTCATCCAATATAAAACTTGAACTTTTAATTTGCTTCTTTGTAAAAAACACAATGGTAACACACGGCTAAAATACAAAATGTATAATACTTAACAGGCCATTGCAGATGGATAGAGGTGCGGAGGTGAAGTCGACGGCCGTTTCGCCCCACAATGAGGGCTTTCTCAAGACCGAACACCCCAAAGTGGTGGAGAGTAAGGCTGTATAGCACGGTTACCTCCCCCTACACAGCTGGGTGCGGCAATGCAATCCGCCCACCCATACAGCCAATCGTCAATAGTATGTGCTGCCCCATTCAGGTGTGACCACACTCACCTGTAGTAATCCGCCGGTCATAGGGCTTCCAATCAGGGGGATGGTAAGGCGGGTATCTGCAGTAATACCGCCGGAAGGCGTCATGATTAGTGTGACGCAGACCGGCGGTATTACTGCAGATACCCACCTTACCATCCCCCTGATTGGAAGCCCTATGACCGGCGGATTACTCATTGTGGGGTGAAACGGCCGTCGACTTCATCTCCGCACCTCTATCCATCTGCAGTGGCCTGTTAAGTATTATACATACATTTTGTATTTTAGCCGTGTGTTACCATTGTGTTTTTTACAAAGAAGCAAATTAAAAGTTCAAGTTTTATATTGGATGAGTTGCTCCTGGAATGCTTTACTTCTTTCGATATCACTGAATGACAAAAAGTTCCCTTGGGGGGTACTCACCTCGGGTGGGGGAAGCCTCAGATCCTATTGAGGTTTCCCCCGTCCTTCTGTGTCCCACGGCGGCGGCGAAAAAGCTCCCGGAAAGGCGGGGATATTTACCTTCCCGGCTCCAGCGCAGGCGCAGTATTGGCTCTCCGTTTGGAGTTAGGCGGAAATAGTCGATCGCTGTCAGGTTGCTCTACCACGCAGGCGCAAGTCTCCTGCACCTGCGTAGTAGAGCGGACTCGACAGAGATCAGCTATTTCCGTCTATCTTTGTGCTGAGTGCCTCAACAGCGCCACTGCTGGAGCCAGTGAAGGTAAATATATTAGCCTTGTTGAACTTGTCGAGCCCGGATTGCCGGACACTTCGGGGGAGCCGGCACTGGACTGCCTGCAGCTACAGCAGAGGGGAAGCCTCATTGGGACCCCTACTGAGATGAGTACCCCCAGGGGACATTTTTTTTTTGTTACAGGTTTCCTTCAGGGGATCAGTTTGTTTTGGGCAATTAATTAAAATATCCAGTTGGCAAATGTATTACATAGCCAAGTTGGAAATGATTGGCGTAGATAGTAGATGATAGATACAGTAGTAGTAGATAATACATGGCGCCAGGACTCAATTCTTCTACTATATATACACATACACTGAAGTCAGGCTAACCCTGCAATTATGACCCCTGTACTGTACATCACTATGTGGGGTCATTTTAGGGGGAGGGAGTACATCTTTAGGTAAGTGGATGGGGTGAAAGAAAAAAACTTGTATTAGGCTTTCCAAAATTGCATCAAAAAACACAGATCATACGTCCGTGTGCACCAGGCTCACAACAGACCTGTTTTTGAATGAGTACTATTTTTGTATTTCTACACTGTCCAGGTGGCAAGATTGTTTCATCATATTGCGCGTTGTGACCTCCTGGTACCAGGTACCAGTATCATCATGAGTGTAACTAGACTTAATAGTGTTCCCCTCCAAAAATGATAGCATGGGGGAGGAGGAGGGCCCCCAAAAAGCTCCCGGGCCCCCCTGCGATGACAGGGGTCGCAGGAGTGATTGTTACGCCCATGAGCATCATCATTCACTGCACTAGCTCCTTGCTAATGGAAACGTTATTGCTGATCCATATTTTGAAAGTCGTTTTATTTTTCACAATAAACAGTAGCTAGAGATTATGGGGCCCCGTAGCAAAACTTTCATGGGGCCATGCTATCTAGGCACTCTTGAGCACCTGCTTCTCCCCTATAGATATGGGTTAATTTAGAGTGACCAGATTTTTGAAGGCTCAACCTAAGACGGGGGGAACTGGGGGGGGGGGGGGGGGGGGCAGCTGCGGCGAAAAACAGGGGATGCGGCGCGTGCAGCGCGTTGCGGCGAAAAATTTAGTGTCTGCAGCGCGCGCGAAAAATGGGCGTGGCCATGACATTCTATGGGCGGAGCTAACGTAATGATGCAACAGCGAGGCATAAGAAAGCAGTGTTTACGCCGTGATGTGGTCAAACGTGGATTCACATCATAGGTGTGCAGAAACTGTGTGATGCTATTTAATAGTATACCGTAACCCCAAAGCAGCAAACACAGCCAACTATGACCATTAAATAATAAATGCAGCAACAGTTACCCCAGACACCACAAAATAAACGCAATGGGCAACATTTCAGCACAAAATAAACGCATTGCGGGCAACATGTCAGCATAAAATAAACGCAATGGGGGCAAACATGTCAGTACAAAATAAACGCAATGGGGGCAAACATGTCAGTACAAAATAAACGCACTGCGGGCAACATGTTAATACAAAATGAACGCACGGCGGGCAAGCATGTCAGTACAAGATAAACGTACTGCGGGCAAACATGTCAGTACAAGATAAACGCACTGCGGGCAAACATGTCAGTACAAGATAAACGCACTGCGGGCAAACATGTCCGTACAAAATAAACGCACTGCGGGCATACATGTCAGTACAAGATAAACGCACTGCGGGCATACATGTCAGTACAAGATAAACGCACGGCGGGCAAACATGTCAGTACAAGATAAACGCACTGCGGGCATACATGTCAGTACAAGATAAACGCACTGCGGGCAAACATGTCAGTACAAGATAAACGCAATGCGGGCAAACATGTCAGTACAAAATGAACACAATTTGGGCAAATATGTCAGTACAAAATGTGGGCAAACACTTCACCTGCAAGAAAAAGCATTTACTCACCTGGCAGAAGACGTCCCCTCACGCAGCCGGCCTCTGGTGTGTGCAGCTCCCCCTGGCCTGGACGATCTTCAATCTCCCGCTCAGCCTCTCACAGGCAGAGCAGGGCTACGGCAAGATGGCGTCCGGAGGCGGAGCCCTGTACTGGAGACAAATAGTCTCCAATACAGGGCTCCGCCTCCGGATGCCATTTTCCCGTAGCCCTGCTCTGCCTGTGCCTGCCGGAGGAGAACATTGCAGGCTGGAGCGGGGCTGCAGGGAATGAACTAGCGCAGCGTCTAGCAGACGCTGCAGCTAGTTCACTGTACGGTGGCCAGAGTCCCGAGGCCGGGACGTCCCGCTGCTAAAAGCGGGACGTTTCCCGGGACCTCATGCAGCCTGGGACAGCGCCCCCCGAAGGCGGGACGCGTCCCGGGTAAAGCGGGACGTATGGTCACCGTAGTTAATTGCCAATTTACATCCTCATGCTATCTACACTGCATATAGTCCAAGGGCACTGATAGTCAGAGGGTTAAGGAACACAAGAAAGTTAAAGAGGAACTCCAGCCTAAACAAATATACTGTCATTAAGTTACAACAGTTATGTTAATTAAAATAGAACCTTAATATAATCTCTTACCCACCCTGTTTTAAAAGAATAGGCAAATGTTAGTGATTTCATGAAGGCAGCCATATTTTTGGCTGAAAGGAGGGGACAGGGAGCATGAGACACACTTCCAACTGCCCTGTGTCCTGATCACCTAGAGGCAAGATTAATGAATGATTAATGACTTATTATAATTAATCGGCCATCTGAAAGGTGTGAAGCCTTTCATTGTTATTAAATTGTTTACAATCGAGTTAAGATATTTTTTGATACCAATAAAATGAGTTACCCTATTCTTGAGATACTCATTGATGCTGTTTCCATGGGCAATGTCTCTTTCCAGGTTGGTAAATAGGCCTATTTTTAACATTGAGTCTCAAGCAACCAGAAAGTCTACTTATCTGGAATCAGCCGATAGCTGAGACTCTTGTGTAGTATGAACAAATTGTACAGTATAGGTGTTAAGGTGGCCACTAACGGTCCAATTTCTAACGAAAAATCATTAGAGCGATCAGAAATTCTGATCGGATTGGTTGAAAATAATCTCAGTTGATGGGCACAATCGATTATGAACGATTATTAAAAAAAAATGTCCGACTGGATTTTTATCAAACCAAAATTTGGATTTTCTTGATTGGTTGTGATAGATAGGAAACAAAGAATGGTGCGTTGATGGTGTAGTGAGCGATTTTTGTTCCGATCAGAATTTCTGATCTCTCTGACGTTTTTTACCTAGAAATTGGATCATTACTGGCCACCTTTAGGAATCAGGTACTGTCATGCAGTTCCTGCCTGCTGGTGGTAGTATTGAGTTGGACTACACTGCACTTCCACCATCCACCAGCAGGTGGCCTGTTACTATTGTGCTTAAAGGATATCACAACTGACATGTGGCATAATGAGATAGACATGGGTATGTACAGTGCCTAGCACACAAATAACTATGCTGTGTTCCTTTTTTTCTTTCTCTGCCTGAAAGAGGTAAATATCAGGTATGTAAGTGGCTGACTCAGTCCTGACTCAGACAGGAAGTGACTACAGTGTTACCTTCACTGATAAGAAATTCCAACTATAAAACACTTTCCTAGAAGAAAATGGCTTCTGAGAGCAAGAAAGAGATAAAAAAGGGGGAAATTCTTATCAGTGAGGGTCACAGTGTAGTCACTTCCTGTCTAAGTCAGGACTGAGTCAGCCACTTACATACCTGATATTTACCTCTTTCAGGCAGAGAAAGAAAAAAAGGAACACAGCATAGTTATTTGTGTGCTAGGCACTGTACATACCCATGTCTATCTCATTATGCCACATGTCAGTTGTGGTATCCTTTAACCACTTCACCACTGAGGGGTTTTACCCCTTGAACACCAGAGCAATTTTCACCTTTCAGCGCTCCTTCCATTAATTTGTCTATAACTTTATTATTACTTATCCCAATGAAATGAACTATATCTTGTTTTTTTCGCCACCAATTAGGCTTTCTTTAGGTGGGACATTATGCCAAGAATTATTTTATTCTAAATGTGTTTTAATGGGAAAATAGGAAAAAATGTGGGAAAAAATTATTACTTTTCAGTTTTCGGCCATTGTAGTTTTTAAATAAAGCATGCTACTGTAATTAAAACCCATGAAATGTATTTAACCATTTGTCCCGGTTATAAAACTATTTAAATTATGTCCCTATCACAATGTTTGGCGACAATATTTTATTTGGAAATAAAGGTGCATTTTTTTCAGTTTTGCATCCATCCCTAATTACAAGCCCGCAGTTTATAAAGTAACAGTGTTATACCCTCTTGACATAAATATTTAAAATGTTCAGTCCCTAAAACTATTTATGTTTTTTTTTTATTGTATTTTTTTTTTTTAATTACAAAAAAAAAATAAAAAAAATTGGGGAGTGTGGGAGGTAATGAGTTAATTTATTGTGTAAATGTAATGTTTGTTTATGTAAAATGCTTTTAGGGTGTAGTTTACTATTTGGCCACAAGACGGCCACAGTGTGTTTGTTTACATGCGACCTGTAAGCGTCCTTCCGGACGCTTACAGGAAGCAGTAGGAGGCTGGGAGAATCACTATGATCATTGCGGGGGTTAGATCAACGAACGGGAATGGATCTTCCCGTTCATTGATCTCCGTGCGAGCAGGCGGCGGCGTGCAAGAGCGGTGGGTGTGCGCGCACGAGCGGCGGGAGCGCGGACAGCGGCGGTAGCGCGGAAGGTACGGATTTCTCCGTCCCTGGTTTTTTAGGGGGGAAAAAAAGGACGGAGAAATTCGTACCGCAGGGGTTTAAGTGGTTAAAGGGGAACCATCGCAAAAATCTTAAAATTTAAAACACGTACAAATAAGAAGTACGTTTCTTCCAGATTAAAATGAGCCAGAAATTACTTCTCTCCTATGTTGCTGTCACTTACAGTAATTAGTAGAAATCTGACATTACCGACAGGTTTTGGGTTAGGCCATCTCTCTATAGGGGATTCTCAGCATGGCCTTTATTATTTATAAAAAAAATTCCCTGAAAATGATTAATACAATGATGCTGGCCAGCTTCCCTGCTCGCAGCACACTATTTTGGCAGTTGAACGAAGCAACTGCCATTCCCTAAGTGCTTTTAAAAATAAAGAAAACCCGGAGAACCCCCCTATGAGAAGATGGGCTAGCCCAAAATCTGTCGGTAATGTCAGATTTCTACTACTTACTGTAAGTGACAGCAACATAGGAGAAAAGTAATTTATGACTCATTTTACTCTGGGAGAAATGTACTTCTTATTTGTATGTGTTTTAAATATCAAGATTTATGTGACCGTTCCTCTTTAAGGACACACAGTTTCCTTTCTGGCCAGCGGGTTTTTCAGGAGCACCACTGTCTGCAGATTCTCACTCACTCCACCAGCAACATCCTGTATTTGCAAATCACACTAATTATCTGGACTAAATAAAGGCTGTCTTTTGCTCCACCCTGTTGCCAAAACTTTCCTCCTCCCAAGTCTAAGTATTCTGGACACTCCTGTTCCTGTACCTGTTACCTGATTCTGTTTCTGATTGCCTGTTCCTACACCTGTATCTGCCTTGGTTCTGTTTATGCTTGCTCCCTTGTACCATGCCTGTATCTGATTATCTGCTGCACAACCTTGTATTTCATCCTGACCTTGCACTTGTCTGTTCCCTCTCGCCCTGCTGCCAGTTGTATATTTGTATTTATATTTTGTATTTATTAGTTAGTTAGTTTCAGGGGTTCGTGTGCACACTGTGTTACTTTGGTTGATGTTTTTTTGTATATATTTTGCATTGAGTGATTGCATATGGTTTGCACTTAAAGTAGAGGTCCAAGCTAAAATAAAAATCCACTTACCAGGGGCTTCCTCCAGCCCCTGGCAGTCGTTCTGTGCCCTCGCCGCAGCTCCGGTGTCTCCCGGTGTCCTTCGCTGCAGAAGCCGACCTCGCCAGGTCGCCTTCCGGGTCGGCTTCTTGTGCGCTCCACGGTGCGGGTCAACGTCCAACGTCATCAGATATGTACTGCGTAAGCGCAGAACCACTGTGCAGTACATAAATGATGACGTCGGCTAAACCACGTGACCCACCCAATGGAGCACACAAGAAGCCGACCTGGTGAGGTTGGCTTCTGCAGCGAAGGACACCAGGAGCCACCGGAGCTGCGGCGAGGGCACAGGACGGCTGCCAGGGGCTGGAGGAAGCCCCAGGTAAGTGGATTTTTATTTTTTATTTTAGTCTGGATGTATCCTTTACTTTGCATGTGATGTTTTTGTATGCACGTTTTGCACTGACAGTGCCTTACAATAAAGCGTGTTGCACATTATACTCTTGTTTAAGTGCCTGTATCGCTGCACACCATGGTCAGGCTCATGATAGAAGCCTGTGGGAGACCCATGACTCTAGGGGGAAGACTCATCTCTTCCGCATTCCATGTGCTGGAGCTCCAATCACCACTGGTCTTCTCTTTCTATGCTGCTCACTCTACTTCCTGATTAGCAGAAGTAGAGTGAGCAGCGGAGGCAGAGAAGACCAGTGACGATTGGAGCTCCAGCCATAGAATGCGGAGGAGGTGAATCTCCCTGCCCGGTCGCTGCTCTAATTTCTGGAGAGCACTGGAGAGGAGGGAGTGTGTGCCACCGCTCCCCCCCCCCCCCCCCCCAGGGCTACCTATACAATTATACCAGGCTACATATACTTTGGGCACCTATACCTGGCTACTTATATTGGGGTCACCTTTATTCGGCTACCTATGCTGTAGTCACCTATACCTGGCTATCTATACTGGGTCACCTATGCCTTGCTACCTATACTAGTGGCACCTATACCTTGCTACCAATACCATGCTAACTACACTCAGTGTACCAATACCTGGCTACCTATACTGGGGGTACCTATACCTGGCTACCTATACTGGGGGCACCTATAGCATGATACCTATACTGGAGGCACCTATGCCCGACTAACTATACTAAGGGCACCTATACCAAGCTTCCTATGCTTGGGGCACTTACACCAAGCTACCTATACTGGGGGCACCTATACTAGGCTACCTATACTGGGGCACCTACAACAAGCTAATTATACTGGGGGCCCCTATACCAGGCAACCTATACTGTGGACACCAATTCTACCAGTGGTGGGCCGAAATTTCGTACATACAAAATTTCACATCAAAATTTGCAATTTCACATCGTAATCGTAATGCGTAATTTCAGGGAAAATCGTAATTAATTTTGTATGTAATAGTAATATTTCATAATTTTGCATAATTTTCCCACTTCATTTTTGCAAAATTTCACGTAATTTTGTGCCGACTTTAGTGGTTAATAGAAAAGCCCCATACATGCTATTGACACCAAACTTGCTAGATATATTAAGGAGAATAGTGGGTACAAGTCAAAAAAAAGAATTACTTTTCTCCTATGCTGCTGTCACTTACAGTAGGTAGTAGAAATCTGACAGAAGTGACAGGTTTTGGACTAGTCCATCTCTTTATAGGGGATTCTCAGGGATATATTTATTTCCAAAAGCACTTAGTAAATGGCAGTTGCTCTATCCAACTGCCAAAAAAACTGTGTAGGGAGCAGGGAAGCTGGCTGGCCAGCATCATTGTATAAATCCTTTTTCGGGAATATCTTTATAAAGAATAAAAGCTTTGCTGAGAATCCCCTATGAAGAGATGGACTAGTCCAAAACCTGTCACTTCTGTCAGATTTCTACTACCTACTGTAAGTAACAGCAACATAGGAGAAAAGTAATTTATTGGTCATTTTACTCTGGAAAAAATTACTTCTAACTTGTATGTGTTTGCATATGTTTTACATTTTACAGTTTTTCGCTGTAGTGCCCCTTTAAGTGGGCAATGTACGGCTATTTTCCCTTTTAGAGGCCTTGGTTAGGGGAAGAGTCAAGGCTAAATGATTGCAGGAGTTTTCTGTAAGGAACAGATGCGTCGTTTCTCAGAACTACTTGTAATATTTTATATGCTACAAAAGAATATTGCAGCTGTTTTGTACATGATGTATATTTTGTGCTCCTGCTTTGCTTTGATTACTTACAGAAGTGACAGGTTTTGGACTAGTCCATCTCTTCATAGGGGATTCTCAGCAAGGCTTTTATTCTTTATAAAGATATTCCCGGAAAAGGATTTAAACAATGATGCCGGCCAGCTTCCCTGCTCCCTACACAGTTTTTGGCACTTGGACAGAGCAACTGCCATTCACTAAGTGCTTTTGAAAATAAATATATCCCTGAGAATCCCCTGTGGAGAGATTGACCAGTCCAAACCCTGTCGCTTCTGTCAGATTTCTACTACCTACTGTAAGTGACAGCAACATAGGAGAAAAGTAATTTATGGCTCATTTTACTCTGGAAAAAATGTATTTCTTATTTGTATATGTTTGCACATATTTTAAATTTTACAGTTTTTCGTTGTAGTGCCCCTTTAAGCCGAAGGGTTGTTTATTTTTTGCATCTGAGGAACTTTCCCCTCCCTTTCATTTGCCAATAACTTTATCACTACTCATCACAATGAATTGGTCTATATCTTGTTTTTTCTGCCACCAATTAGGCTTTCTTTGACTGATACATTCTGCTAAGAATTATTTTATTCTAAATCCATTTTAACCGGAATATTAAGAAAGAAATTGAAAAAAAAACATTATTTCTCAGTTTTTGGCCATTATAGTTTGAAATTAATACATGCCACCATAATTAAAACCCACATATTGTATTTGCCCATCTGTCCCGCTTATTACACCATTTAAATTAGGTCCCTATCACAATGTATGGCGCCAGCATTTTATTTGGAAATAAAGGTGAATTTTTTTAATTTGCACCAATCACTATTTACAAGCCCATAATTTAAAAAAAATATATTAATATACTACTTTGCCATGCATATTTAAAAAGTTCAGACCCTTAGGTAACTATTTAAGTTTTTGGTTTTTTTAAATTGTAATTTTTCATTTTTTGGTATTAAAAATTGTATGTGGGTAATTTTTGGTGTGGGAGGTAAACAGCTAATTTTAAATGTAAAAAATGTATTTATTTATTAAAAAATTGATGTGTGTGTGTGTAGTTTTACTATTTGGCCACAAGATGGCCACAGTGAAAAAGTCCTGGAAGCGTGATCGTATGCTTCCAGGAAGAAGAATGAAGACGGGGTACTTTTTGTGAGATGGGCTGAACTGTTCGCTTGCGAACACCACATGGGGAATGTCCTTGGTGTAACTTCCGTGTTCGCAAGCCTTCTCAATACTGTGCAGACGCTTTCCCAGGGGCCGGGCATCCTTGATCACGTGCCTGCAGCCAGGATCACCCTTTGTGACGTCATGCGCATGTGCAGAGCGCTCCCAGCTGCGGGCGATCAAGGATGCACAGCACCAGGAAAGCGCCTGCGCAGTATTGAGGAAACTTGCGAACACGGAAATGACCCCGAGGTCATTCCCCATGTAGTGTTCGCAAGCGAACAGTTCAGCTAACACTAGTCATAGGCAGTTGTAGAAATTATGTAATAAATACCTGTATTTACAATACATTATTAGAACTTTTTAACTCCATATCTTCATAGTAAGAATACTAGCACGTATTAATAGGATTGTTTCCTGTATATGCCTTTGGTGGAAAAATCGCAGAGCACCAGCCTCTGGCCCCCATGGTGCAAGCGGTCTGTAGTACTGCTTCCCGCCATGAACTGTACTGTACTGCACTGGGACCAAGTTCCTGTGCGTGCAAGAAGGACTTTTTTGTTGGGGGGGGGGGGGGGGGGGAGGAGTCCATTCCCAAAATGCCCTCAAAAGAGTGCAAAGTTTGATCTGGCAACACAAAATGTGGGGCTTAGTGGAAAGAAGAACAAGGTTCCATATGGCCATGATGATAGTTTGAAGGGTTGCCCATGCTTCATGTATGCGCAGGAGGGCTCCATACCATTATGAAAGAGGAGCATCAACCCTGATATGCAGGAAATTTTTTGACAAAAAATATATATTTTTTATTGCTGCATTTGGTCTAGTTCCAAAGTGCTTATATTTGCATACAATTTCCATCAACTTAGAATGACGTATTAGTATCTCGGAGGTCCCTGCCCTTGCAAGATTACATTCTATATGACGACTACTGCACGACAGACCCTGTTTCTCCGCCAGTGAGAATTATAGTGGTTAGAATTTTGGTTAATGTTAGTAGCAGTATAAGTATGTTTCACTAGGGGCCTTCAGGGACAGCTCAGTGATGTATAACAAGACAAGACACAGAACATTTATATCGCACTTTTCACCTGGTAGACTCCATCCTCCAGAGCTGCAGCCACTAGGGCACACGCTATAGGCAATAGCAGTGTTAAGGAGTCTTGCCCAAGGTCTCCTACTGAATAGGCTGGCTTACTGAACAGGAAGAGCGGTAATTCAAACCTAGGTCACCTGTGTCAGTGGCAGAGCCCTTAACCATTACACTATCCAGCCATAGAGGCCCTGTTAGCCCCTGTCCCAAGGCAGAAAGATTGCAGCAGTCTCCCTCCAAATGCTGTCCTCCTCACAGGAGCCACACTGGGCCATTTGGCATTTTTTTTAGTTCAGCCTCTGGGTGTGGGCTCCTCTCAGTAGTAAACAAAACATCTGATTGGCTGCCTTACAGCTAGGTCACTGTTTGGCAGGAGAGGGCTGCTGGTTGGGCAATGTCTAATGTACTACCACATGTAATAAGACACATAAAGGGTCTGGTGGTCTGGTCTGGTGACCTCAGAGCTTCACAGATTTTTTTCATCACTATTGTCTTGACTCAGCAGTGATTTGTAGTCTCAAAAATGAAGTATACTGAGTTCCTTCAAGTGCGCAAATAGTTTCCTCTGATCCCAACTTCTTCTCCTGTAATTCTTGTGTTGATGGAGCATGGAGCTCTTGTCCTGTGAATATCTCAGTGCTCACCCACCTGGTCCCTGGGATATTAATAGGCTTATTCCTTCTTCTTATCTCTTCTACGAATAATGACCCTGACTTGGTAAGACAGGTCCTCAACCCATGTTCTACTAAGAGAAATGTGGACCATTCTTATTGGGTGCTGCTATCGTATCTATAGGATGTTGTCTACAAATAGTAGACAGGTGATGTATATAAATGGTTTGACGTTGGACATTACTAACTTCTTCTAGCAGTCAAAATGTTCAAGCTTGTGGTCCTCGCCATTTGCCTGGGATACGGTGAGTTTCCCTCTTATTAAGAACAGTGGTGGGACGAAATTTTGCAAATGTGAAATTTGTGCATTGAAATTCGCAATTACACATCGTAATCATAATGTGAAATATTAGAGAAAATCGTAATTAATTTCGTATGTAATAGTAATATTTCCTAAGTGCATGTAATTTTGTGCCGATTTTGGCGGTTAATAACATAGCCCCGGGGGCGTAACTAGGCCCCGCCGGGCCCCCCTGCAGAATTTCTGAGCGGGCTCTCCCCTCTGCGCTCCCCTCCGCCTTAAATCTAAGTCCGGGCAGTGTCTGGGCAGCGGCGGGCAATCTTCGGGTGATCCGGATAGTAGTTATCCGGATGACACCCAGCACTGCTGTGCTGTGCGGGGCGGGGGGGGGGGGTCAAGCTTACCCTTCTGATGTCTTCTCCGGCCGTCCCTCGGCACCTCCCACAATGCGTTCCACTCGGCGCTCACGTGACTTCAAACACTTCCTCCTTCAACCCGGAAGGAGGAAGTGTTTGAAGTCACGTGAGCGCCGAGTAGAACGCATCGTGGGAGGCGCCGACGAGCGGCCGGAGAAGACGTCAGAAGGGTAAGCTTGATCCTCCGCCCAGCCCGCACAGCACAGCAGTGCTGGGTGTCATCCAGATAACTACTATCCGGATCACCCGAAGATTGCCCGCCGCTGCCCAGACACTGCCCGGACTTAGATTTAAGGCGGAGGGGAGCGCAGAGGGGAGAGCCCCGAGGTGAGGGAGGGGGGGGACCTTCCCCCCTCCCCGCCGAATTGCTGCATGGCTTTCCCCTCATGCTGCGTCCCCTCCAACCCCCACAAAACGGCCCGAGCGGGCCCCAGGGGGGGGCCGGGCCCCCCCGCGGGTGCAGGGGCTGCAGGCCCTATTGTTACGCCAGTGCATAGCCCCCACACATCCTATCGCTAACGAAATTGCTACATATATTAAGAAGAACAGTGGGTACAAGTAAAAAAAAAAGAATTTTTCAAAAACAATTTTTTTTTGAATAAAATCGATTTTAAAAATGCAAAAAAAAATGGTTTTTAAACTGTCTTTATTTTAGGGTTTAAAAAACATTTTTTTCTTTGCATTTTTTAAATCGATTTTCTCAAAAACAGCAAGGACTTTTTGGAAAAACTGCTTTTGACTTTTACCCAAAATTCTCCTTCACAAATGTAGCAATTGTGGTGTCATTAGCATGTATGGGAGCTTTGCTGTTCACGATTAAATTCGGCATGACATTACGCAAAAATTACGCGTCATTTTAAGCAAAATTACGAATAACCATACGAAATCAATTGACTGCACAAATCGTAATTACGTATAGGCGTAATTATGAAAATTTGGCAAAAATTTGTGTCATCATAATTAGCTGCTTACGGTCATCACTAATTTGGAATGTCATGTGCAGCTCCTAGTGGGTACTGGGATTGAATCCCATCTCCAGGTACAGGGGGTCACCTAGTTATCTGCAGCACCTGGGGTAGGGCTTGTATTTGTTTGTGTAGCAGCTCCTGGATTAGCCAGAGGCATTGCTTGGTCCTAGAAGACTTGCAGCTGCCTCGAGAAGGCCACAGTGGCAGGGTTGGGCCGAGGCAGAGGCGAGAGAGGCTTCAGCCTCAGGGCGCAGTGTAGGAGGGGGCAGGGCGGGGCAGAGGCGAGAGAGGCTCCAGCCTCAGGGCGCAGTGTAGGAGGGGGCGCACAACTCGCTCAGCTATCAATCCCCTATTGGGTTTGAAGCAGAGAGAAATAAGAAAAGAGGATACATGGCAGTGACTGCAAGCCAGATAGATAACTAGAGATTAAGGTGTTGGGGGCCCTGGGGCGCCTCTTAGTGTGACGGGCAGCTAGGGTGGGAGGGATGGGGGAGGCGCACTTTGGTATCTCAGCCTTGGGTGCTGGAGGACCTTGTCCCGGCTCTGCACAGTGGGCAACTCCAAATACTGGAGGGTTGAGTTAGGAATAGTGAATATTTTGTTATGGATTAAACCAAATTGGTTACGGTATTTATTGTGTGCTCAACTGGTTATTTTTGCAGCCTTTTCCTGTGGCGTGCCGGCCGTAGCACCGAAACTCACCAGGGTGGTTAATGGAGAAGATGTGGTGCCACACAGCTGGCCTTGGCAGGTATGCCGTCCCATTCTTAGTTTCAGATACTTTTTATTAATAAACACAGGAAGGAAGTGAACTGCTGCCATTACTTCAAACGTGGGTCCCTAAAAAGGGCTGGCAAAGTAATACAACTGAGTATACAAACTTCAGGCATAAGTCAGTAAAACATTGAAAAAGTTGAACCATATACAGGTAAAACTCGAAAAATTACAATATCGCAGAAAAGTCCATTTATGTCAGTAATTCAACTTGAAAGGTGAAACTAATATATGAAGTCGGAACCTTTTGCAGGTGTTTTGGATTCATCAGTTGATTAGAGCAGGGCGGGATTTACCAGAAGGCACTGTAGGCATGTGCCTGCAGGCGCCTGATGATGGAAAGCCGGCTCACTCCCCTCCCTGAGCGCCTCCCTTCTTCCCTACACAGAGTTCTGAAATATGAGGTTACTCACCCAGCTTTCGGCATTCCACTGGCGAGACCCCCCTTTAGCTGGAGACACCTCTAGCTACCTAATATTTGTAGAAACCTCTAGCTACTTAGTACTGAGCATACCTCTGGCTGAAACCAGTAAGATGGAAGCCAGAGGCGCTCTGGAATAAAGGGTGCTACAATTATAAAAGCAGTGAGTGGTGGCAATGAATGGAAATTTGGGTGCTTCTCCTGCTTGTTAATTGTGGCTTTGCAGAAGAGAGGGTTAATGGTTAGGCACCAAGGGGGGTAATTGTTAAGCAGCAGTAGAGGGAGGGTTAATGCTTTGACATTGGTAGTGAGAGGATTTAAGGGTTAGGCATCGGTAGAGGGATGGTTAACGGCTAGGCATCGGTAGGGAGGTTTCTGTGTGAGAGTAGGGTTAGGCTATGTCATAGTGAAATATCGGTAAATATTATATTATATTTTACTATAGGAATTAAGTAGTAGAATATGTGTCAATTTACCAATATTCTACTAGGTGCAATATCCGGTGCCTTTTTTTCCAAGCACCTTTTTTACATGTACATACCTCCGGCTTCCTAACACTAAGAGGCGTCTACCCAACTATGACGGGTATGGTAGTTAGGGATAAGCTACAGCTGGGCTAGCCAGCACACTAGTTGCGGTGCGGTTCGGTGGGTGTTTGTAGGTCCTCAAAGTCTCGTGTGCCAGGGTACTGTGCCTATAGGCTCCTGTGAGGTAAATCTAGGCTTGTAGAAGTGATTAGTCATTACAGACATGGTTTTTTTAATTATATTTGAACAACTGAGGCTGCAGCCATCAAACAGGATCATAATTGGCTCTACCATTTGATAAATGATGGTGACATACGATACAATGCTAAATGACTTTGAATTCCACAGATCTCCCTGCAGTACCAGGGAGCCAGCGGGAACTGGGGACACACCTGCGGGGGCACCCTGATCACTGACCAATGGGTCCTGACCGCCGCTCACTGTATCAGGTACGAACACCAGGCCCTGAACAAATCTGCAAATGTATGCAAGTCACTTATATTTGTTTTTACCCGCAACACAGTTGTAGGCACATCTTTATGCCCCTCCACTTTCATTTTTTTTGCATGTTTTATGCCCCACCCATATTAAAACTTCTTCTGGGCTGCCGTAGGAGACCTGTTCCCATGCAGAGAGTCTGATTAACTAAGGTTTTAACAAACTGCTGAGCAGGTTGTCTCGGGACTAGCCAGCCCCTAGCAGATTAAGTGTCCCTCGCCGCAGATCCGCTCCCAGCTGGCCTCTCATCCATTACAGCCGTCACCTCAGCGAGGTCGTCAGCTTCTGCGCCCGCGACGCTCGTGATCGCGCAGACAAAGCCAGGAGTGTTCTGCAAAAATGCAGAAGTATTGCCCCTGCACAGAACACTCCAAGCCATGGCAATGCAACCATGAGTGGCACGGCCGCATGCTTCCGCAGGTGCAGAGGCCGCCAACCCGGCAAAGGGAGGGGGCCTCGGGAAACCGGCTGGGAGGGACACATAAGCTGCCAGGGTCTGGAGGAAGCCCCAGGTAAGTAGATCTGCTTTACTTCTTAAAAACGCCTGATGTTTCCTTCAAAGGACAACTGTAGTGAGAGGTATAATATGGAGGCTGCCATATTTATTGCCTTTTAAGCAATACCAGTTGCCTGGCAGCCCTGCTGATTCTCTACCTCTAATACTATTAGCCATAGCCCCTGAGCAAGCATGCAGCAGATCAGATGTTTCTGACATTATTGTTAGATCTGACAAGATGAGCTGCATGCTTGTTTCTGGTCTGATTCAAACACTACTGCAGCCAAACACACCAGCAGGGCTGCCAGGCAACTGGTATTGCTTAAAAGGAAATAAATATGGCAGCCTCCATATACCTCTCACTACAGTTCTCCTTTAAGCCATAGTCCAACTAGTTCCAAACTGGAGAGAATCTTTCCCTAGCATACCTGAATGTTTACCTTTTTCAAGCAGGAAAAGAAAAGAAAAGAAAACTCGGGCTAGTTATTTGTATACTTGAAATTGTACATACCAGGGGAAATAACAATAGACCTTGCAAGGGATGCAGCCACGGGGAGGGGGGGGGGGGGGGGGCAGAAGCCGCAGGGGGCCCTGTGGGATGGGATGAGATGTTTATTTTCCCTGTCCTGAGAGACTGCCACTTAGGGTATTGTTTAAGTCTTAGTTTATCTAGATGTAGAGCCAGCAAGCAGTGGCGTAGCTATGGAGCTATGGGCCCCGATGCGAGTTTTACATGGGCCCTTCCCCCCAAGCACTCTATACATAACACTTGATACGATGCAACAAAACCTGCCAAGGTGATCTACAGTAATAGAGGTGCCAGAAGGGGATGGGAAACAGTTTGTTAATGATTACTACTATTCAAAGTATCTATAGAAGTTATTATTACCACCACAAGACCAATCAACAGCTTATACTTTGGTTTAGGAAGGGCCCATGGGGCCCCTCTGGCCCAAGGGCCCTGATGCGGTCACTACCTCTGCAACCCCTATTGCTATGCCACTGCCAGCAGGTCCTAGACTGTACGGTGACAAATTAGAGTTACACAGAGCTATAGATACAGAAAGTTCTAAGTTGTGTAGGGTAAGAGTCCTGGCAGGTGATAGCGGCTCAGAGTTATGGTAAGACTTGAGTTGTGTTGGGCCAAAACCATATTTATAAGCATTAGGCTGTGTCGGAGCCATACACAGAATCAACCCTTTTCATCTGTTGTTTTTGCAGCTCTGGAAGAGTTTACAGAGTGCTTTTGGGCAAACACAGTCTGGAGACAGCTGATGAGCCCGGCTCTGTTGTTGTCGGCACTGAGAAGATCATCGTCCATGAGAAATGGAGCTCTCTCCTTATTCGGTGAGTATGAAGTTGCCTGCTTAGAGCGGGACTACTGTAGCATGGTTGCTTTTGAAATAACGAGTAATGTTTATTGCAATGGCGCTGTTTCAGGATTAGTATTTTAAGGCTCTAAAAATGTTCAGAATTGCACCTTAACACAGGACTTAAGGTGTCCATTATTGGTACAATTTTTCCACAGATCCGGTCAGATATTTTTAATCAAATTGTACAGAAAATCTTGCTGTATGTGGAAAAAATGGACACTCAGACCAGCGGGGACCGTGGAGAGAGAAGAGGGCACACACTACCGGCTAACACGGAGCACTCCTAATGCGGAAGTGATGTCATTAGTCACTTCCTGTATGTGAAGTCAGGCGGGTAGCGTGTGATTTCTCCTCTCTCTCTGGTCGCCGCTGATCTGAGGTCTGTGCAGTGTCAACCAGCCCTCCCACCCTCACCAGCACACATACAGCATTTCCCAAAGTTTCCTCTTCTAAGGGAATTTGTAAGGCCGGTTTTACACCTGGCCATAGCGTTGCCGCGCGATGCTCCGCCTCCAATGCATCGCCAAAAACAAAATTCATAGGACCCTGCCACAGAGTGTACTGACAGGGTCATATGTATAGCGTGACACCCCCCCCCACACACACACATGCCCCTTACCGCCACCCTGCACGCCCTTCGCCACCCATTGGCACCCTTCGTCCAGTAATATACTCCCTGCTAGACAGGAAGTAAGTAACTTAGATTTACGGGTTTCCCCGTCGTAATCACATCAATCCCTGCATGCATACTGCACCACCGCCGCCATCGTATTTAAATCTTCTGCGTCGCCCATTGACTTACATGCATTCCACCACCACTGCGTGGCCACGCAAGTCCAACAATAAAGCTCTGTTGACTTTGCTGCAGGTCAGTAGCTTATTGGGAACATCCAACCACAACATGACGCAAATGTGTACTAGGCCCCATTGCCTTGCATTGTTGTTGCGGTACCCTGCGGCAAAACAGGGTAACGCAACGCAGGGCAAGTGTAAAAGGGGCCTGAGAGTTTCCATCATTTATACAAGGTTTGGAGCCCGAAATGATTTACTATGTGTAGACCACATTAAACACGTAACTGAATTTATATATATATATATATATATATATCTGTGTTCCAGTAACGACATTTCTCTGATCAAGCTGGCCGAGCCCGTTCCACTTAGTGACCAGATCCAGCCCGCCTGCCTGCCTGCTGATGGTGTCCTCTTGGCCAATGACTTCCCCTGCTTTGTGACTGGATGGGGCCGCCTGTACAGTAAGATAACTTTACCCATGCTCAGGCTTACATGGCAATGGCCATGGCATTTCTGACCTACAACTATTGATGGTCATGTCCAGGAGACCTCATGGAGGAGCATGTGATCAGTTTGGTCAGGTGATAGATATATAAGTCTCTGATTTGCTAGTCAGGATCATGTGCTAAAGCAGGATGTGATCATAGCAAATCAGAGCTTTGATCAGCTGATCAAACAAATCACATGCTTCTCCATGAGTTCTACTAAACATCACTACCTAGAATGAGTATCCATATCAGATGTTGTCATTCAAGTATGCCATCATTTGCTGAGTATTAATTCCAGGTGTTTGGCTCATGAATTAAGGAAGCCAGAAGATCAGTATAACACCAGGCAACAAGCATTTTGAAAAGAAGAGAATAAAAATGAAGTTGGCCCTATTCTTCTGACTTCACGTGATGGCTGTTGATGGTCTCCTGAACCTTCTACACTTTGTGTTCCAGCTAATGGACCCATTGCTGATGCTCTGCAGCAGGCTCTCCTGCCAGTGGTGGATCAAGCCACTTGCTCACGTTCTGACTGGTGGGGCTTCCAGGCCACCAGTAGCATGGTCTGCGCTGGTGGGGATGGAATTGTTTCTGCATGCAATGTAAGATATCATCTTTGTATGAGTAACATTTTAAGTACCGTATGTATACCATGTATATAGCGATTATCTAGTAAAAAAAAACAAAAAACAAAAAAAACAAAACTGAACAAGGCAAGTACTTAAAGCGGAGTTAAACCCAGCATTTCTTCTTTGCTCTAAAAGATTATTTACAGCATATTATATACGACCACCATTTTTACTAGAACAGCATTCAACTAGTTAAACACAGGAATTACAAGCTCCCTGCAGGGAAAGCTGGACACTGAAGATAACATTATCTTGCGTTTACTTAATTGTATCAAGCGAGGAATGTAAACTCTTCTCTGACTTTGCAGACACTCCTGAACACAGACAGGCACTCAGAAAGCATTTCTGGGGACATTACAAGATGAATAAACCAGTTATGAATAAAATGCAAAGGCAGCTCTCAGATCAAAAAAAATGTACTTTGGGAACTTGTAATTTCTAAATAAAAAATAATAGTTATGCACAAAAGCAAATATGATAACCGTGCATCTAAAAAGTAGGAAAACATGTTTTTATTGAATATTATGTCAGGGTTTTATACCGCTTTAAAGCAATCCTCTTGTTAAATATAATACTCGACTGTAAATCTAGAAATGTAACTGATTCACTTCATAAAAGTATAGGGGTCGACTTATACACGAGTGACAAGCAACACTGAGCATACTGAGTAATTGTGTACTATTTATGACATTCCCATTTACAGCAATTTACTCTTGATAAAGGAAATGCTAAGAAAACATAGGTCTGAAAGTCCTGGCCACAACAATTAACCTCCCTGGCGGTAAGCCCGTGCTGAGCACGGGCTATGCCGCGCAGGGGGATTTCTCAGGCCCTGCTGGGCCGATTTTGATAATTATTTTTTTGCAGCACACTCTGATCGCCGCCGCTCTGCGCCGATTGCCCGCCTTTCACCGCGCCGTGCCCCCGCCCAGACCCCGTGCGCTGCCTGGCCAATCAGTGCCAGGCAGCGCTGAGGGGTAGATCGGGTCTCCCAATGACGTCACAACGTCGATGACGTCGGTGACGTCATGCCGCCCGTCGCCATGGCGACGGGGGAAGCCCTCCAGGAAATCCCGTTCTTTGAACGGGATTTCCTGATCGGATATCGCCAGAGGCGATCGAAGTGGGCGAGGGGATGGCGATGCACAGCGGCTATCATGTAGTGAGCCCTGGGCTTGCTACATGATTTTTTAAAAAAAAAACTGCTCTGCTGCCCCCTGGCGGTTTTTAATAGACCGCCAGGGGGCTTAACAAGGAAAGGGGCAGAGGAAAAATACTGGGCTGCAGGAAAGGGGGGAAGGGGGTGTGAATAATTGCTGCACTTTGGGGCTTGGAGGAGGTATTGGCTGCACTTAAGGGACAGGAGGGGTTAATGGCTACAATACTTTATGCAGTGCAGTTATTAACCCCAAGTGCAGATGTTAATTCTTCCTGGTCCCCAAGTGCAGCCATTAACTTTGTTGGGTAGACTTATACTTGAGTCAATAACAAATTCCAGCTTAAGAGGGTCAAATGTTGGAGTCAGCTTACACATGAGGTCGACTTCTATGCGAGGATATACGGTATACTTATAATCTAAAGTATTACTTTTGGTGCTGAACCTTAAGGGTCCTTTTACACTTAATGCGCTTTAACACATTGCATTGATTTGCGGTGTGTTGCGTTGCAATGGTTTTGCAGATGCCAAAAAGTGACGCAACATGACGCAACTCAACGCCATGCATTAAATGCATTAAGTGTAAAAGGGCTCTAAAGGTTCAAAAGCCTATTGTGGAGATGTATTTACTGACAGCTGAACACATAATTCCACGTCATCTGATGTGCAGAAAAGCTAACAATGTTATAAATGTCGAAGAGGAATAATAAATTAAACATAACTCTCATTCATTCTAAAAAGTCTTGCTCATCAACAAGGCACTAGAGCTTTACATTTTGGTGACTATGCCTCTTTATGGCCTTGTTTAGGAGGCTTTAGCCTGCCATAATATCTTTTCTTGTCTATTTAATTTTCGTGCTGTTCAGCTTGGCGCCAGGCAAGCTGAATGACGGATCGCCCTGCTGCCGCTGAAACACCCGGCAATGTTAAATACTATTCACCCTCCGAGTCATAGCAACTCTATAGCATTGCTGCTATGGCCACGCCAAACTCAGGTGCTACGTGACCAGAGCTGTGCATTGAGAAGAGTCTTATAGGCCCTCATTCCTTCCCCTCTAAGAAAAAACACATTTAAAGGACCACTATCGTGAAAAAAGTAGGCAGTTAAAATCTGACAGAACTGACACGTTTTGAGCCAGTCCATCTCCTCGTGTGAGATTCTCAGGGTTTTCTTTGTTTTCTACACCATTTCCTGAACAGCAGTTGCAAACTCTAACTGACAAAATAGTGTGCAAGTGAGTAGGGAGGCTGGCTGGTATCTTACTCTTTTGGCAGTTAAACTGCTGTTCAGGAAATGCTGTTGAAAACAAAGAAAGCCCTGAGAATCCCCCATGAGGAGAACTGGCCCAAGGCCTGTCGGTTCTGTCAGATTTTAACTGCTTACTTTTTTCACGATAGTGGTCCTTTAAGAAAGACAAATCACCACCCCACAAGGACATGTTGTGCTCCACAACGTGTTTTGCCCCTTAGAAAAAAATGGGGGCTTCGTCAGAAGTAAATATAAAAGTACAATAGAGGGAAGGCTCTGGATACCATAGAGCCTTCCTGGTCCTCTGTCTAGCCTGTCATTCATGCACCATCCCTAATTGAAGTTATTTGAACTGTTCAGTCAATAGCTTCATTTCAGTCAAATAGCTTTTTGGCACTCTACCTTGGGCAGCCTTTATAACTACTAGCCATCATGAGTACGGTAGTTCCATAAACGTGGGCATCCATACAGCACACACTCGAGTCCTATAGTCGAGTCCTATAAGGCCTAGTTTCCATTTATGCATTTTGAGTTGTAATAGCTCCACATGTGAAATGCAAAAATTGGCTTATGCTTTCCAAAGAAGGCAATGGGAAGGCAGTTGTCAAACATGCAATCCGCAACCGAAAATTTGCATAAAATTTGCACATTTTTCTTTCTTTGGCCTCGTTTCCACTGTAGTGTGACACGGACGTGGCACCAATACAGATTCATGCCCGAATCCCACTCCCCAGCAACGGAGATTCCTATGTCCGAAAAAATCAAGAGGCTGTAGTTTTCATGTGCGAGCAACGGGAATGAATTTGCACTCGATCAGGACCCAGTGGAAACGAACCTCTCTTTGTGGAAACTCGCATGCGAATGTTCACACATAAAAGGCACACCTGTAGTGGAAACTCGGCCTAAAAGCTTTTTGCCCCTTTTTGCAGATTTTTTGTTTCATTAATTTGTGTGTCAGAGTCTCTGACGGATCTCCCAGTCTGGTCTGAAAATAAGGTTACCCCCATAACAGTCCCTGTAACTTCTGCTCTCCTGTTGTTCCGCAGGGTGACTCTGGTGGACCTCTGAACTGCAAGAGTGCCAGCGGAGCCATTGAGGTGCACGGTATCGTCAGCTTCGGTTCTGGAGTCAGCTGCAACTACGAGAAGAAGCCCACCGTCTTCACCAGAGTCTCTGCCTACATTGACTGGATCAACCAGGTAAGCCACGTTTAGGGTCATGTCACACTGGCTAAGTAACTATACTCACATATAAGCCAAATTCTGGGAGCAAAAAAGTGTCCCAAAAGTGTGCGCGTGTATGTGTGTGTGTGTGTGTGTGTGTGGCGGGGAGAGGGGGGGGGGAGACTTATATGCAAGTCATATATGGGAGACAAGAAGACACTTAAAGTGGAACTCCAGCCTAAACAAACATACTGTCATTAAGTTACATTAGTTATGTTAATTAAAATAGGTAATATAATCTCTTACCCACACTGTTTTAAAGAACAGGCAAATGTTAGTGATTTCATGATGGCAGCCATCTTTTTGGTTGAAAGGAGGTGACAGGGAGCATGAGACACAGTTCCAACTGTCCTGTGTCCTGAGCACCTCTCCCAGTTCCTAGGCAACGTGAATAACAACATAGGAAATCCCATCATGCTCTGCACAGCATCAGGGTAAAAAAGCCCAGGCTTTTTTTCTTTGATGGGTGGAGCTTAGGTAAAAATGCAGCTAAAAATGATGCTTTGGTAAGAAAAACAAAGTTCTGATGCTGTGAAACTGTTAAAGAAACTCCAAGCCTTTTCAGTTCTACTGAGTAGATTTTTAGTCAGGAGGTTCAATTTAAGCCTGGATCTCTAGCAAGTAGAGAACTGCAGAGAAACCAGGAGATGGCTGCCAGAAATGAGGAGAAGTAACTATAGATACAAGCACACTTGACTCTGCGTCACATACAGGGGGGGACTAGGTGGAGAGATTTGGGGGTCAGCTTACTTGCGGGTCACACATTATTAGGTTTTTGAGGGGGAGAAGTTAGGGGGGAGGCAGCCTATACACAGGATGGCTTATGCATGAGCATATACTGTAGTCAGTAATCATGGCAACTAGTTGCTGCAGCTATGGTGAACACCAGTTGCTATCTCTGACACCTGCGTTATATTATGAATTTGAGTAAAAGCTCTATTGTCAGTGGCTTATATATATTATGATCTTTTTGTACTCTATGAGAAACAACTTTTTGGGATGTGGGAGAAAACAGAAATGCCTGAAAGAAGCCCACACAGACAACATACAAACTTTATGCAGGTAGTGCCCCGGCTGGGGTTCAAACCAGGGACCCAATTCTGTAAGGCAAGAGTGCAATTCACCACACCACCGTGCTGCCCACACTATTCTGCTGCTTGCTAGCAGAATAGCATTTGAATGAGATGCCGGGCTTCAGGTTCAGACCCCCATCTGAACCTGCCCTAAGGCACTGAGTAGGTAAGGACAAAGCATACAGTAGGTACATAGTTACATAGTTTTTTGGGTTGAAAAAAGACATATGTATGACCATCGAGTTCAACCAGAAGTGGCAACACAACTCACTGCCAAGCACTGTCAAACTGACCACTTTGGAAGAAGAATGAGCATGTGACCCAGCAGGACATTTGCCAGAAGCTGCTTGGATCTGTTACCAGGTAGCAGATACCACTAATAGCACCCGTTAGCAGTAATGATGACTCAAAAATTAATTTGGAAATTTGATTCCTGTTCTGGGATTGGTCTGCCTGGGGGTCGGTCAGGGAGTTCCGCATTTGGATGAACAGTAGAAATTGTGTTTACTTCTTCCTGACTTGTGTCTCTTTTTCAAGAAAATCGCCAGCAATTAAGAGACATTCGGAATTCCCACTTGGCACCATCACATCTGGACCACAACAAGACGACAACAACACTCCCCAACGTGAATGTCATTGGTACGAGTTGGGGAATTTATCAAGCAATAAAGAAAAGTCAAACAGTGGCCATGTGTCCAAATCATTTTCTTATTTCTCTGTTACTTTTCTGAACTCTTAAAGAACAGCTCAAGTCATGTTTGTGTCACATAGGGCCTGATTCACAAAGCGGTGCTAACAGTTAGCACCCTGGTGAAAAGCCCTTTATCACGCCTAAACTCAGTTTAGGCATGATAAGTTTAGGTGTGATAAGTTTAGGTGTGATAAGTTTAGGCATGATAAGTTTAGGTGTGATAAGTTTAGGCATGATAAGTTTAAGCACCAACTGCGTTAGCACCGCAGTGCACAGCTGATCAAAAGTTTTGCGCTAGCAAAGTCTGGTGCACTTCGCATAGAGTTTAATGGCGCTGCTTTGCGTGCGGGACTTTGCACGCTATCTACACTTATCTAAACTTAGCATGCCTAAACTTATCACACCTAAACTTATCACACCTAAACTTATCACGCCTAAACTAGCTTTTCACCAGTGTGGTGCAAAGGTTATCATGCCTAAAGTCTTTTAGGCGTGATAACTGAGTTATCACCGCTTTGTGAATCAGGCCCATGGTGTGCAATCCATAACTATTGTTATTATAATTATTATGAATATCGTCATAGCTTTGAAAAATCACATCATCTTCAGTGATGCAAAAAACAATGGGTCATATCCTACTGACTTTTCTCCTGAGTTTTCTCCAAGGAGACCTTTTCAAGCCTCATCATTCAAATACTTGTAAAACTCCCACCAAGTAAGAAATGGCTTAAAGTAAGTTTGCTGTTTCCTTTTTACCTAACGTATTTTTTGGCATAAAAGATCCTCTGGACCATAAGTTGGGGACTCCCTGTATTTTCCATGTTAGACAAAGTGACTTTTTTTACCCATTTTTGAGGGAGAAAAAGTGTGTCTTATATGTCGAAAAATACGGTACTTTATAGTCCATTTTTATTTGCTACGTGCTGAAGAGTTCATTTTTAAAATAAGATGAAAAATGATCTCCATGAAGAACACACGGGATAAAAATGAATAGGATATGGCCCAATATGTGATTTTTAAGCCCATAAAGGGAAGTGAGGCATATCACACACAGTGGCGTAGCTAAGAAGCTGTGGGCCCCGATGCAAATTTTACAATGGGGCCCCCCAAGCACTCTATACATGACAATTGATACGGCGCACCAAAACCTGCCAATGGCAACTACAGTGTCAGAGGTGCAAGAAGGGGATGGGAAATAGCTTGTTAATGATTACTACTGTTCAAAGTATCTATAAAAGTGATTGTTATGAGCACAGGACCAATAGAGAGCTAATACTGTAGTTGAGGAGCCCAAGGGCCCAGATGCAAGTTTTACAATAACCCCCCCCCCCCGGTAACATTCTTTACAATTGATATGGCGCACCAATTGATATAGCACACCAAAACCTGCCAATGGCAACTACAGTGCGCAAAAGGTGGATGAGCGCATCACCAAATCCTAAGGATTACTTCTCCACAGTGGGAGGGACGAGTACTTAACAAGTTGCATGCAAGCTGTTACAGGAAATCAACACCCTCCAGTGGTAGACAGGTCATGTGTATGCTAGGTGTGTATTTTATCCCACAAGTGGGGCTTGCACTCTCTTGCAGGTATGCACTTATCTGTTTTTAAAGAGGAACTCCAGTGAAAATAATGTAGTAAAAAAAAGTGCTTCATTTTTTACCATAATTATGTATAAATGATTTAGTCAGTGTTTGCTCATTGTAAAATCTTTCCTCTCCCAGATTCACATTCTGACATTTATTACATGGAGACATTGTTACTGTGGGCAGGTTATTTAGCTGTTTCTAGCTGCTCTGGCTGTTAGACAGCTAATAACAGCTGTTTCCTGTCTCTGAACATTGTTACATTGTGGCTGTTTGCCAGGAGTACCGCGGTCTTCAGAGGTTCTTGTGGGAGGGATTTCAGCACAAAATCAGTCACACAGCGCCCCCTGATGGTCTGTTTGTGAAAATCATTGTCTTTCTCATGTAAAATGGGGTATCAGCTACTGATTGGGAAAAAGTTCAATTCTTGGTTGGAGTTTCTCTTTAAGTAGTGCTGCTCATTTTCTTGCCATGTACTAATTTATTTCATTTTTGGTCAGCTGCTCCCACTTAGCAGCCTTGCTTTTGGTGTATATGCAGAGCTTCTGTTTGGGTTCAAGGTGCGTTTGCAGTTTCTGGGGGGGCGCAGCGCATCTCTGATTGGAGGCCATTCGGAGGCGGCCTGGTGTTGCGCTGATCCACCTTTTGCGCAATTTTCAATTTTACTTGGTGGCGCACCCAGGCTATGCATATGCATAGGTTAGGATTTAGTTAGTGTTAGGCCCCTCCCATCGAGGATGACTTCTCCACAGTGGGAGGGACGAGTACTTAACAAGTTGCATGCAAGCTGTTACTGGAAACCAACATCCTCCAGTGGTAGACAGGTCATGTGTATGCTCAGTGTGTATTTTATCCCACAAGTGGGGCTTGCACTCTCTTGCAGGTAGGCACTCATCTGTTTTTAAGTAGCGCTGTTCATTTCCTTGCCAATGGCAACTACAGTGTCAGAGGTGCGAGAAGATGGTGGGGAACAGTTTGTTAATGATTACCACTATTCAAAGTGTCTATAGAAGTGATTATTATGAGCACAGGACCAATAGAGAGCTAATACTGTAGTTGAGGAGCCCAAGGGCCCAGATGCAGTCGCAACCTTTGCACACCCTATTGCTACGCCCCTGATTACACATCAATTAAGCAAGTGTAAGAAAGGTCAAGTTTATTTTGCAGATACTTAACTTTAGGTGGCAAGAAAACCTGAAAAAGCAATTGAACTCATGATAAATAGAAACAGGATAACTCTCAGGGGCATAACTACAGGGGAGCAGACCCTGCAACCGCAGAGGGGCCCAGAGATGTAAGGGGGGCCCAACTACTGCTTCCCTCCCTTTGATAAAGGGCTCCATCCTTCAGATCAGGTGTGTTTGTGGTTATACTTGTTATGGGTGTGAAGGTTGCCACATGTGTTTTATGATGGGCTTCCATGGTGGTGAGGTTCACCAGAGGTAGGCAAGGGTAAGGGTGTGAGCATTAAAGGGGTCCTATCAAAGTTTTGCTGGGGGGTCCCATGATCTGCAGTTACGCCCCCTGCCTGGAGCAGTAGTTCTAATGCATAGCACAAATCAATCTTACCAACTCCAGTCAAACCAAAAAGATGAGTGCAGTTTAGCAGGTCATTCTTAAAGGGGCACTATGATGAAAAACTGTAAAATTTAAAATACAGTGGCTTGCAAAAGTATTCGGCCTGCTTGAAGTTTTCCACATTTTGTCACATTACTGCCACAAACATGAATCAATTTTATTGGAATTCCAAGTGAAAGACCAATACAAAGTGGTGTACATGTGAGAAGTGGAACGCAAATCATACATCATTCCAAACATTTTTTACAAATAAATAACTGCAAAGTGGGGTGTGCATAATTATTCGGCCCCCTGAGTCTATACTTTGTAGAACCACCTTTTGCTGCAATTACAGCTGCCAGTCTTTTGGGGTATGTCTCTACCAGCTTTGCACATCTAGAGACTGAAATCCTTGCCCATTCTTCTTTGCAAAACAGCTCCAGCTCAGTCAGATTAGATGGACAGCGTTTGTGAACAGCAGTTTTCAGATCTTGCCACAGATTCTCGATTGGATTTAGATCTGGACTTTGACTGGGCCATTCTAACACATAGATATGTTATGTTTTAAACCATTCCATTGTTGCCCTGCCTTTATGTTTAGGGTCATTGTCCTGCTGGAAGGTGAACCTCCGCCCCAGTCTCAAGTCTTTTGCAGTCTCCAAGAGGTTTTCTTCCAAGTTTGCCCTGTATTTGGCTCCATCCATCTTCCCATCAACTCTGACCAGCTTCCCTGTCCCTGCTGAAGAGATGCACCCCTAGAGCATAATGCTGCCACCACCATATTTGACAGTCGGGATGGTGTGTTCAGATTGATGTGCAGTGTTAGTTTTCCACCACACATAGCGTTTTGCATTTTGGCCAAAACGTTCAATTTTGGTCTCATCCAACCAGAGCACCTTCTTCCTTATGTTTGCTGTGTTCCCCACATGTCTTGTGGCAGACTGCAGACGGGACTTCTTATGCTTTTCTGTTCACAATGGCTTTCTTCTTGCCACTCTTCCATAAAGGCCAACTTTGTGCAGTGCACAACTAATAGTTCTCCTATGGACAGATTCCCCCACCTGAGCTGTAGATCTCTGCAGCTCGTCCAGAGTCACCATGGACCTCTTTGCTGCATTTCTGATCAGCGCTCTCCTTGTTCGGCCTGTGAGTTAAGGTAGAAGGCCTTGTCTTGGTATGTTTACAGTTGTGCTATACTCCTTCCATTTCTGAATGATCGCTTGGACAGTGCTCCGTGGGATGTTCAAGGCTTTGGAAATCTTTTT
This sequence comes from Hyperolius riggenbachi, assembly GCF_040937935.1. NCBI lineage: Eukaryota > Metazoa > Chordata > Amphibia > Anura > Hyperoliidae > Hyperolius > Hyperolius riggenbachi. Next base: position 370,240,180 of record NC_090651.1, read on the forward strand.
GTAGCCTAAGCCTGCTTTAAATTTCTCAATAACTTTATCCCTGACCTGTCTGGTGTGTTCTTTGGACTTCATGGTGTTGTTGCTCCCAATATTCTCTTAGACAACCTGGCTCTGAGGCCGTCACAGAGCAGCTGCATTTGTACTGACATTAGATTACACACAGGTGCACTCTATTTAGTCATTAGCACTCATCAGGCAATGTCTATGGGCAACTGACTGCACTCAGACCAAAGGGGGCCGAATAATTACGCACACCCTACTTTGCAGTTATTGATTTTAAAAAAATGTTTGGAATCATGTATGATTTTTGTTCCACTTCTCATGTGTACACCACTTTGTATTGGTTTTTCATGTGGGATTCCAATAAAATTGATTCATGTTTGTGGCAGTAATATGACATAATGTGGAAAAGTTCAAGGGGGCCGAATACTCTTGCAAGCCACTGTACATGTGTACACCTGCTGACACATATTCCAGAGTAAACACACTGTAAATGTTTTACTTCCTGTGTTGCTGTGACTTACAGTGGGTCTTATGGCCCATACTCACGAGGGACTTTTGTCGCCTCAACACGCGGCGCGCGCGTGTTGCGGCGACAGGTCGCCCGTGAGTATGGGCCGTCGCACGCCCGCGCGCCCCCGAACTGTCGCCCGTCGCTATGTCGCCATGCGATTGAAACTTTCAATCGCATGGCGACAGTCGCCGCTGCCCCCCCGCCGCAACTGTCGCTAGTCCGCGTGAGTACGCGGACTAGCGACAGCAACCTCCATTGAGGTTCACAGACCTTCCGGCGGGGGGAGGAGGAACGTCAGCGACAGCTTCCGCCTTGCCGCTGGTCCCTCTTCCGCATGTGTACGCGGAGGGACCTGGCGAGAAGCTGTCGCCGGCCTGTCGCCCACACGCTCACGTGTGCTGGCGACAGGCGAGTTTTGCAGCCCGTGAGTACGGGCCTTTATGATCTGGCATTTCTGAATCTGTTACTACCAGCCAGGTGTTGGATTAGTCAATCTCCTTATGGGGGGTTCTCAATGTTTCTTCTAATTGTTTTAAAACCACTCCTTTACAAAGATGATTTTGAAAACAAAAGAAAACCTGAGAATCCCTCCATGAAGAGATGGATTAGTCCAAATCCTGTTGGTAACAGTTTCAGGATTGGTAGATCACTGTAAGGGACAGCTACACACAAAGTATAGCACATATACTCTGGGGGAAATGTACATCTTATATGTAGGTGTAAATATTTTTTTTTTTTAATTTTACAGTTTTTCACTATCATGCCCCTTTAACCTCTTAAAGGGAACCTAAACTGAGAGGGATATGGATGTTTCCTTTTAAACAATACCAGTTGCTTGCCAGTCCTGCTGATCTCTTTGGCTGCAGCAATGGCTGAATCACACACCTGAAACAAGTATGCAGCCAGGGGTGTAACAATACACCCTGCAAGGGATGCAGCCGCAGGGGTGCCCAGAAGCCACAGGGGGCCCTGTCCTGAGAGACTGACAACTAAGGGCAAGGAGAGAAAAATCTTTCTGCTCTTTGCACAATTGTTCTAATGACTGCATCTGCTCAGCCACTGATAAGCAATGATGCAAAGTTTTGCAGGCAAAGATTGGTAGACAGTCCCTATTCAGTGTGCAGCAGGGTCTTGTGTACAGGGCTGTTCTACCCCCAGCCTTTCTACTCCTCTCTACGGCTTGGTGCACACCAAAAAACGCTAGCAGATCCGCAAAATGCTAGCAGATTTTGAAACGCTTTTTCTTATTTTTCTGCAGCGTTTCAGCTAGCGTTTTGCGGTTTTGTGTGGCGGTTTTGGTGTAGTAGATTTCATGTATTGTTACAGAAAAGCTGTTACTGAACAGCTACTGTAACAAAAAACGCCTGGCAAACCGCTCTGAAGTGCCGTTTTTCAGAGCGGTTTGCGGTTTTCCTATACTTAACATTGAGGCAGAAACGCACCCGCAATCCAAAATCTGCAGCAGCCCGGGAGTATGCGTTTCTGCAAAACGCCTCCCGCTCTGGTGTGCACCAGCCCATTGAAATACATTACCCTAGCGGATCCGCACCCGCAAGCAGATCGCAAACCGCTGCGGAAACGCTCCGGTGTGCACTAGGCCTACGTGCTATGTCCTGAATTCTGTAGTGATGCGGGAGGAGTCTGGGCAGAGAAAAAAGCTTTCTCTGCATAATTGTTCTAATGACTGCATCTGCTCAGCCACTGATAATGAATCATAGCCTCTAGCACTTCACGCCAATTGGCATTGAGCAGTCGCTTTGATTTTGAGTACAGTGAAAAGGTTCACAATGCTTAAAGGGAAAAACTGTAACATTTAAAATATGTGAAACCAAATACAAATAAGAAGTACATTTTGGACTAGTCCATCTCTCTATAGGGGATTCTCAGGGATGTATTTATATTCATAAGCACTTAGTGAATGGCAGTTGGACAGAGCAAAAACTGTGTAGAGAGCAGGGAAGCTGGCCAGCATCATTGTTTAAATCCTTTTTAGGGAATATCTTTATAAAGAAAAAAACCCTTGCTGAGAATCCCCTATGAAGAGATGGACTAGTCCAAAACCTGTCGCTTCTGTCAGATTTCTACTGCCTACTGTATGGGACAGCAACATAGGAGAAAAGTAATTTATGGCTCATTTTACTCTGGAAAAAATGTACTTCTTATTTGTATCTGTTTGCACATCTGTATGGCCCGTGACCTGGCCATTTTCTACAAATCAGCACTTCACAAGTTCACAAATTTAAGGCTTTATTGCTCGGTCATACAATTTAGCACCCAAATGAATTTTACCTCCTTTTCGTCTCACAAATAGAGCTTTCCTTTGTTGATATCTGATTGCTGCTGCTAGTTTTATTTTTAATTAATAAAAAAAAGCCCTACATTTTATTAAAAAAGCAACATACAGATAACTGAATTGGCTTCTCCCTTAAAGGGAACCAGAGAGGAACTAAAAAAAAAAACAGAAAAAGCTCTTATACATACCTGGGGCTTCTTCCAGCCCCATACGCACGGATCGCTCCCACGCCGCCGTCCTCCGCTTCCTGTATCGGCGGTACCGGGTCCTGTCACTTCCGGCGGACGCAGCCAATTGTCCGCATGAGCAGGGGCTCCCTCCATACCCTTACGCGTGCGGCGGCTCAGTATGCAGCTGCACACGTAAGTGTATGCCGGGAGTCCCTGTGATGCGGACAATTGGCCGCGTCCTGCCGCCGACTGGCCGAAACTACGGGACCCGGTACCGCCGGATACAGGAAGCTGAGGATGGCGGCGTGGGAGAGATCCGTGCGTATGGGGCTGGAGGAAGCCCCAGGTATGTATAAAATCTTTTTTTCTGGGGCCTCTGGTTGCCTTTAACCACCCTGGCGTTCTATTAAGATCGCCAGGGCGGCTGCGGGAGGGTTTTTTTTAAATTTAAAAAAAACTATTTCATGCAGCCAACTGAAAGTTGGCTGCATGAAAGCCCACTAGAGGGCGCTCCGGAGGCGTTCTTCCGATCGCCTCCGGCGCCCAGAATAAACAAGGAAGGCCGCAATGAGCGGCCTTCCTTGTTTTGTTTAGATCGTCGCCATAGCGACGAGCGGAGTGACGTCATGGACGTCAGCCGACGTCCTGACGTCAGCCGCCTCCGATCCAGCCCTTAGCGCTGGCCGGAACTTTTTGTTCCGGCTACGCTGGGCTCAGGCGGCTGGGGGGACCCTCTTTCGCCGCTGCTCGCGGCGAATCGCCGCAGAGCGGCGGCGATCGGGCAGCACACGCGGCTGGCAAAGTGCCGGCTGCGTGTGCTGCTCTTTATTTGAACAAAATCGGCCCAGCAGGGCCTGAGCGGCAGCCATCGGCGGTGATGGACGAGCTGAGCTCGTCCATACCGCTAAGATGGTTAATTGGTCCTAGACTAAGATACATACACTACACAATACATACATAGACATATGACTAGATTGTGAGCCCCTCTGAGGGACAGTTAATGACAAACCAGTAAACTCTGTACAGCCCTGCGGAAGATGTTGGCGCTATGTAAATATTTGATTAACCTTCTTGGCGGTATGGACGAGCTCAGCTCGTCCATGACCGCTAGATTGCACCGCTCAGGCCCTGATGGGCCGATTTTAACAATTATTTTTTTTAAAACACGCAACTAGCACTTTGCTAGCTGCGTGTGGGGGACGATCGGCACCGCTCGCCACCGATGCGCCGCTACCCGTCGCGTAAGGCCCCACCCCCTCCCGAGACCCCTGCGCAGCCTGGCCATTCAGTGCCAGGCAGCGCTGCGGGGTGGATTGGGACTCCCGATGACGTCATCACGATCGTTGCCATGATGACGGGGGAAGCCCTCCAAGAAATCCCGTTCAGAACGGGATTTCCGCATGGGCTAATGCGCAGGAAGCGATCGGAAAGGTGAGTAAGACGCCTCCGGGAGGGGGGAATCATGTAGCTAGCGCTAGGCTAGCTACAGGATTTAAAAAAAAAAATCAAAAAATACTGCTGCGCCGCCACCCTGGCGATCTTAATAGAACGCCAGGGTGATTAAATATTTACCTAAATAAACAGCCTGCCAGCTCCAATCGCTGGCTGGCAGGCTGATTGCTGGAGTACCCTGTTTACAGTGACAGGAGCTCGCACGAGCTCCCATCAAATCTCGCTCCTCGCGAGATGACGCCATATGGCGGTGCAGAGGAACAACAGAGCCACTCTGCCGCCGCCATATGGCGTTAGGCGGTCGGAAAGAGGTTAAAGAAATATTGTTCCGCTCAGTGGATTTTTCCATACCTATGATCAAAACTGGAGGAGGATCGAAAGTTGGATTCTTAAGTAGTGGGGGTCGATTTAACATGGAAAGCTTATCTGTATCTGGAAGCAAGGCTTGTGAGTTCTCTGGCAGCTCCTTAAGAGGTACACCACATGGATAAAGTAGACTCTCCTCCCTCATTTGTGTTGCTAATGCTATTACCCCCTCCCCCAGTTTGATCAGTGAGTATAAAGTCTTTGCTGTGGTAGACGGATCAGTGAATAATGGTGCACAGCGCCTATGCATAAAAATGGCGCCACATTAAAAAAATACGCTTATCACTATTTATCGTTAGTACTGCATAATAATGGCGCACAGAGAAAAAAAGAAGAAAAACGGCACACACTAACGTTATTTATCAATAGTGCCATTCATTTGCCAAACAGCAGACGTTATTGCCCACAGTAACGTCATTTATCAATAGCACCCTACATAAGCCAAACTGCAGACGTTATTTAACTGCAAAATGGTGAATGGATTTAATGTAACACTGTCAAGGTTAGGCACCATCAGGGGGTGGTTAGGGTTAGGCACCACCAGGGGGGTGGTTAGGGTTAGGCACCACCAGGGGGGTCTTAGGGTTAGGCACCACCAGGGGGTCTTAGGGTTAGGCACCACCAGGGGGGTCTTAGGGTCAGGCACCACCAAGGGGTTTTAGGGATAGGTACAGAGAGGGTTTTGTGTGTTAACGCTAAATAACAATAAGCAGGGTCGGCCCGCTCATGAGGCGGGGTGAAACTTTTGCCTCAGGCGGCAAATTTCCAGGGGCGGCATCCGCCCGTCCGTGCGGGGAGCCGGCCGCCGAGCTGGAGGGGTAGCTGGCAGGACGGGGGTATTGGGCCTAGCGGCGGGGAGGGGGTCGTACCCCCCACCCTCCCTCGCCTGGGTCCCCCGTCCTCCGCTCCCCTCCAGCCTTACATAGAAGCAGCCGCTATTTGTAAGAGGCACGGGCGGGGAGGACTCACCTCTTCCTCGATCCAGCGTGCGCTCCACTGACGTCACTTCCTGCAACGCTGCAGGAAGTGATGTCAGTGGAGCACACGCTGGGAAGAGGTGAGTCCTCCCCGCCCGTGCGTCTTACAAATAGCGGCTGCTTCTTCTATGTAAGGCTGGAGGGGAGCGCAGTTCGGGGGACCCAGGCGAGGGAGGGGGGGTACGACCCCCTCCCCGCCGCTAGGCCCAATACCCCCGTCCTGCCAGCTACCCCTCCAGCTCGGCGGCCCCGCAGAGCGCCCCCCCCCCACCGGGGGGGGGGGGGGGGGGGCGGCGGAAATTTTTTTTTTGCCTCAGGCGGGAAAAAGTCTAGGGCCGGCCCTGACAATAAGGCTTTAATGTTAAATAGCGATAAGCGGCAAACGGATTAGCGGCAACACCATGCGCCATTATTCGCAGGCACCATTTTCAGATGGATCCGTGGTAGATGGCAGCTATCAGTCACTCTGCAAGCATTTGCAGATTATAAAAGCAGAAGCCACAGAGGAGAGCTGACTGAAGGTCCATACACACTCTAGATGGAAAACGGCACACACAAAAGAGTGATATCCCCCAATGATAAGTTATTTAAATGACATTGTGCACACACAATACAATTATGTGCTTCGAATACAGCATGCAGTGACACCTATATGTAATTACGAACTGTTAATTTAATTGATTTTCGTATAATCATTCATACATAAGCACACGTAATTACGCATGAATTTACGCATAATTTTGTGCTGACTTTAGCAGTGAACAGCAAAGCCCCCCTACATAGTATTGTCTTCAAAATTACTACGTATGTTAAAGAGAGTCTGAAGCGAAGAAGAATTCCTCTTTTTACTTTACAGTGCTCTTCAGCAATATGAGCAAAGATGAATTGCTGCATTCACGCCGCTAAACGATGTATTTCACCCCCCGAAATCCCGGGGCAAAATTCCGTGATTTTCCTGGTCGTGGATTTTGCTGCTCGGGGAGGCAGAGCTTAGTGCTGTAGCTCTGCCTCTTATCCAGTCAATCTGCGCTAATCGCCGCCTCTCCCCGCCCCTCTGAGTGAAAGAAGACTATGCTTGAACTGAAAGCACTGAGCTTTTCTCAACAAAGGTGGACTCTCCTTTTAAAGAAGGCGGTTCAAGTCATTAAAGCAAAGTGACACCCCTGTTTGGCACTTCCAGCAAGGTACCACTTAGCTTGTCTTACTATACTGTATTGTCCATAAATACTAGTTAAAGGACAACTATCAAAGTTAACTCAAATTCTAAATATCACATATATTTCCAGAAACTACTAGCAAATAGCAATACATCTTTTCATTTGTGTGAAGAAAAAATGGCATTTACAGAGAACAGTTGTCACTGTGGGCATGACTATGGAGGACTGTGTCCAGCACATCCAGCATACAGAAACAATCTTCACTGGCTCTATGTAATGATTGTGGGATTCTCTCCGTGATCAGCGCACAAGACGTACGCTGACACTGCGGAAATCCTCCACAAGCGTGTAATTTGCAGGAACCCAGCAAAAGGTGCAATGCACCTGTAGAGGGAAATTCCTGTCGACAGGGGGAGCTGTGGAGTGCAGAGGAACAGCTCCTCTGCCTGCCACACACGCCAGACAGGAATTGCACGAAGGGAAGAAACGCAGGGCAAGATAGCCCTGAAAGAGATTGAGCAAAGGGACAGATTGTATGTGTGTGCACCAAACTAGTCGCCAACCCGCGACGGTGCATACACAACAGCAGATATGAAGTAGGAACGCATTCGCGGGAGAGTCGATTGCCAGAGGTGACACAAGGCTACAGCAAGGCAGAGCACGAGAGTAGCAAAAGCACAGCAAATCATACAATGAGGAGATAAGGAAAATAACAAACGCTAGCTAAACGCGAACACCGCACTCATTCGCAACAGTGCACGTGTTTGTGCGTGGTCCCCGCGTGATAAGCACAACAGAGACAAGCATGCCTAACTAACCACCGACAGACAAACATGAAACAGAGGACGCGAGCGCTTGCTTAACAGTTACCTCACCGAGCTTCCAGCAAGCGGTCGTAGCAGACAAGACAGACACACGAAAACAGGAATACGTAATAGATACAAGCGGAGGAAAGAGGCGCCCTGGGATGATAAAAACGTTTAAAAACGACTAAAATAAGTAAGAATTTTGAGGTAGCTTACCTCTAAGACGAAATCTCTGCAAGTTATTACAAAAGATTTTTATTAGCACAAGCGGCAACGCGTTTCACGGGTCGCAGCCCGCTTCATCAGGCCAATTGCAGTGCCAAATGAATGAATTCCTAAAGCATAGGGAGCCTCTGCTTTAGGAATTCATTCATTTGGCACTGCAATTGGCCTGATGAAGCGGGCTGCGACCCGTGAAACGCGTTGCCGCTTGTGCTAATAAAAATCTTTTGTAATAACTTGCAGAGATTTCGTCTTAGAGGTAAGCTACCTCAAAATTCTTACTTATTTTAGTCGTTTTTAAACGTTTTTATCATCCCAGGGCGCCTCTTTCCTCCGCTTGTGCTAAGTATACCCCCGAACAGACTCTGTTCGAGGGGTGGTGATACGCCACTAGTGGGTCTCCACAGTGGTGGTCACAACCTTTTTCCTCTAAGAGAGCGACCGTTCCTCCGGTCCTGGCCAGGACCACCCCGAGTGGAGTCGGGTTTATTGTCTCCACCTGCTTCCTGTGGTTGGTTGCCCCCAGCAACCCTCCTTTGTGAGTAGTGCTTTTATTCCTTCCATTACCTTGGTGTTTTAACATATTGCACTACTGGGCTCCCGTTTTTTGTCTCCTGTGTCTTTTCCCATAGGGTGCTGCATCACCCCTACCACTACTGACGTAAGAGATACGATCCACTGCTCTTACCGTCAGAGCGAGTGTGATCCGAGTAAGGCAACAACAGAACAGAGGGGCCTACCAGTAACAACCGCTGCTCTGGTTAGCACCCCACAGACAGACAGAACAGGCAATACAAATAATGCAATCCTAACTGCACTAGGGAAACTGCCTAGTGCAGTTCCAGGAATTACTCTAGGCTAATCTTCAAACAAAGAGCAAGGCTGACACTCCAGGCGAGTGTTACACATGAACTAACTCTTATGACCAGCCACTTACTGTGGGAAACATAGCTCTTTATAGAGCAAGCCCACAGGGGATGTGGCTAGGCAATCTGCATGACAAACGTATACAAATTCCTTAGCAGCAAGCTGCAATACTGACAAAAGGTCTCTCTTCCGAGTCTTCCAGAGACCTGCAGAATGCAGACCTGAACAGTGGTCAAAAGGCTGCCTGCCTGCGCAGGCAGCCACGCGGATCCTCACACTCTAATGCTGTGAATAAATGTGTTCAGAATGATAGAAAGCAGAGATATAGCTTCAAATGTGTATAAATAAATAGCTGCAGCTCTGTCTGTTTGCAGTTTACAGCCAGGTGACAGTTCAGCCTCCCACTCCCCCCGATGCCGACACAAAATTGTTACAACCAGCTGATAAATAAGGAATTTTTTTCACATAGGCTGTGAGACCTTTGAAAAGCTTTCATTGTTGCTGGCTAAAAGCTCTATAGGTATGTGGGGTTTACAGAAAAACAGTTCCTTTGATAGTTGTTCTTTAAGGACCCCGACTGATGTTTGCTAAAGTAGTTTGGGACACGCTTAGGTTTCTCTTATCAAAGACCGTATCATGGGAAAACTACCAGCTTCTTTGCATGTGACAGAAATAAACTCAACATACAACTCTGTGTATACATATAAACACAGCACTGATAAGGTCCTCATATATATAAGACCGACCAGCCAGCCAGCAGACACGTATCTCAAACATGACCCCCTTCCTAGTGCTGGTGGTGTTGGTTGCTGGAGGTAAGTCTGAGTAGAAGGGGGTGTTGTTTTTTCTTTTATTTATGTATTTGTTATTATTCAGAGAAACATGAGGGAGTTATGCTAGATACAGTGGGTTGCAAAAGTATTCGGCCCCCTTGAAGTTTTCCACATTTTGTCATATTACTGCCACAAACATGAATCAATTTTATTGGAATTCCACATGAAAGACCAACACAAAGTGGTGTACTCGTGAGAAGTGGAACGAAAATCATACATTATTCCAAACATGTTTTACAAATAAATAACTGCAAAGTGGTGTGTGCATATTTATTCGGCCCACTTTGATCAGAGTGCAGTCAGTTGCCTATAGACATTGCCTGATAAGTGCTAATGACTAAATAGAGTGCACCTGTGTGTAATCTAATGTCAGTACACATACAGCTGCTCTGTGACAGCCTCAGAGGTTTTCTAGGAGAATATTGGGAGCAACAACACCGTGAAGTCCAAAGAACACACAAGACAGGTCAGGGATCGAGTTATTGAGAAATGTAAAGCAGGCTTAGGCTACAAAAAGATTTCCAAAGCCTTGAACATCCCACGGAGCACTGTTCAAGCGATCATTCAGAAATGGAAGGAGTATGGCACAACTGTAAACCTACCAAGACAAGGCCGTCCACCTAAACTCACAGCCATTGTTAACAGAAAGCATAAGAAGTCCCGTTTGCAGTTTGCCACAAGCCATGTGGGGGACACAGCAACAATGTGCAAGAAGGTGCTCTGGTCAGATGAGACCAAAATTGAACTTTTTGGCCAAAATGCAAAACGCTATGTGTGGCAGAAAACTAACACTTCACATCACTCTAAACACACCATCCCCACTGTCAAATATGGTGGTGGCAGCATCATGCTCGGGGGGTGCTTCTCTTCAGCAGGGACAGGGAAGCTGGTCAGAGTTGATGGGAAGATGGATGGAGCCAAATACAGGGCAAACTTGGAAGAAAACCTCTTGGAGTCTGCAAAAGACTTGAGACTGGGGCGGAGGTTCACCTTACAGCAGGACAATGACCCTAAACATAAAGCCAGGGCAACAATGGAATGGTTTAAAACAAAACATATCTATGTGTTAGAATGGCCCAGTCAAAGTCCAGATCTAAATCCAATCGTGAATCTGTGGCAAGATCTGAAAATTGCTGTTCACAAACGCTGTCCATCTAATCTGAATGAGCTGGAGCTGTTTTGCAAAGAAGAATGGGCAAGGATTTCAGTCTCTAGATGTGCAAAGCTGATAGAGACATAACCTAAAAGACTGGCAATTGTATTTGCAGCAAAAGGCGGTTCTACAAAGTATTGACTCAGGGGGCCGAATAATTACGCACACCCCACTTTGCAGTTATTGATTTGTAAAAAATGTTTGGAATCGTATGATATTCGTTCCACTTCTCACATGTACATCACTTTGTATTGGTCTTTCATGTGGAATTCCAATAAAATTGATGCATGTTTGTGGCAGTAATGTGACAAAATGTGGAAAACTTCAAGGGGGCCGAATACCTTTGCAAGCCACTGTATATACAGTGTATAGTAAGAAGCCTCTTCATTTCCAATTTATTAAAATACACCTGACGTGAGAGTGGTATGGAGGCTGCCATGGTTGCCTGGCAGTCCTGCTGATCTTTTGTGCATCTGTAGTGTCTGAATCACACACTTGGACCAAGCCTGTAACTAATGCAGTCACACTTCAGTCAGAAGCACCTGATATGCTGCATGCTTGTTCAGGGTCTAGAAACAAAGGAGCAGCAGGGCTGCCAGGCAATCTGCATTTTTTAAAAGGAAACAAATACGGCAGCCTTCATATCCCTCTTACTTTAGCTGTGCTTTTAACCACCTCAGGACTCAGCCTTTACCCCCCCCCCCCTTAAGGACCAGCGCTGATTGCTAAGATCTGTGCTGGGTGGGCTCTACAGGGGGGGTCTGATCGCTCCTGCATGCGTGTGGGTGGCGGGGGCACCTCAAAGCCCCCTCCACAGCAGAATTCCCCCTCTCACTCTTCTCCCTCCCTGCCCCAGAGATCGGAGGCTGCACAGGAACGGATCTGTCCTGTGCAGCCTCTAACAGGCTCCTGCCTGTCATGTGACAGCGATCCCCGGCCGCTGATTGGCCGGGTATCGCTGATCTGGTACAACACTGCTACTGTTAGCAGCGTTGTAAAAATGTAAACAAAGCGGATTATTTCCGCTTGTGTTTATATTTAGCCTGCGAGCCGCGATCAGCGGCCCACAGGCTATTCACGGAGCCCCCCGCCGTGAATTGACAGGAAGCAGCCGCTCGCGCGAGCGGCTGTTTCCTGATTAATTAGCCTGCAGCCGGCGATGCAGATGTGCGTCGCTGGTCCTGCAGCTGCCACTTTGCCAACGCGCGTTATGAGCAGGCGGTCGGCAAGTGGTTAAAGTCCTTTTAGGGCCTGTTTTCATTGCGATGCAGGACACATCCAAATCCCTTTAGCCCAGGGCTGGGCAAACATTTCCCCGCCCGGGCCTCATTGCTTACATTTCTCCCCTCCTTCCCCCTCCCTCCCTGCAGAGTTGTGAGCGGGCGGCAAGCAGGGAACTTAAAACCAACCAGCTCCAACTTCAGCGTTGTCTCCATGGCAACAGGGAATTACATGATTTGCCGTCAGGACGTGCCAGCATATTACACCCTGGCAGCCACCTGGCACGTCCTGACGGCGAGTCATGTGATTATTATCATTATTGTATTTATAAAACGTTAACATATTACGCAGTGCTGCACAATAGATAAATGGGTAACATACAAGGTAGGACATACAGGAAACTCACAACAAAAACAAGATCATGCAAATTATTTGATAACACAGTGTCATAGGTCAAAATAGAGACTGTTGTAGTCCACAGAAGGAGTGACTGACAGTAAGATACCATAATCAAGCTGGAGACATTAGGGAGGAGGGCCCTGCCAGAGGCTTACAATCTAAAGGGTGGGGGTGGAGACAATAGGTGCATCTGATGAGAGGGTGCCCAGTATTATGGTGCTGGTGTAGGGAGGGGTCTGCGAGCGTGAAAAGGTAGTCTTAAGGCGCGTACACACGCCAGACTTTTTCAAATTACGGTTAGCAGAACGACCACCCCGATGGTGGTCTGCCGACCTGTAGTTTGAAAAACTCTGGCGTGTGTACGCGCCTTTATGGTTTTGTTTGAAGGTATTAACCATTTCAGCCCGCGGGGATTTTTCACCTTATGCATCAGAGCAATTTTCACCTCCCATTCATTCGCTAATAACTTTATCACTACTTATCACAATTTATTGACCTATATCTTGTTTTTCCCGCCACTAATTAGGCTTTCTGTGGGTGGTACATTTTGCTAAGAGCTTTACTGTAAATGCATTTTAACAGGATTAATAAGAAAAAAATGGGAAAAATTCATTATTTCTCAGTTTTTGGCCATTATAGCTTTAAAATAATCCACACTACCATAATTAAAACCTATGTATTTTATTTGCCCGTATGTCTCGGTTATTATACCATTTAAATTTTGTCCCTATCACAATGTATGGCGCCAATATTTTATTTGGAAATAAAGGTGCATTGTTTCCGTTTTGCGTCCATCACTATTTACAAGCTTATAATTTAAAAAATGTTTGTAGTATACCCCCTTCAAAAGCATATTTAAAAAGTTCAGACCCTTAGGTAACTATTTATGTCTTTTTTTTTTTTTTATTGTAATTTTTTTTTTCTCCAATAAAAATTTTATTTGGGGAATATTTTGGTGTTTTTTTTAATGTTAGTATGTGTGTAAATTGTAATATAAAAAAATGTGTAGATGTAGTTTTACTATTTGGCCACAAGATGGCCACCTTCGTTTTTGGTTTCCCTCCTTGTACTTCTCGCTAAGCGGAAGTACAAGGGGGATGCGGAAATTCTTCCGGACAGAAGAACTGAAGCCTCACGGGTGAGCGTTTCGGTTTTTCTGCAGGGAAAAGGGATCGGTGATCGGGAACCATGTTCCCTTTCACTGATCCCAGGGCTACCGGGGGACACCACGGGGAGGCGGGGCGTGCCCGCGATCGCAGGCGGGAGCGCGCCGAAACGCGCCACAGCATCAGAGCAGTTGCCTGGACGTGAGCTTCACGTCCGGGTGGCAGAGATAGTTAAAGGTGGGGGCGAGTTTGATGGCTGGTGGGAGTGAGTTCCAGAGAGTGGGGGCAGCCCTAGTGAACTCCTGCAATCATGCATGGGAGTGAGATATGCGTGGTGCGACTAGGCGCAGGTCATTGGAGGATCGGATGGAGCGGGCTAGTATGTGCCTGTGGACAAGATCGGAGATGTAGGTCGGGCAGATCTGTTGCCATGGTAGCAATACCGGATGCCCTGTTACCATGGTGGCAACACTGTAATCTGCAAGCAGGTGATTTTTTTTAAGTTTCCCGCTTGCCGCCCGCTCACGACACTGCAGGGAGGGGGGGGGGGGGGGGAAAGGAGGGGAATCTGGCTGCCTATCAGAGGGCCAGATCTACAGCATAAGCGGGCATAGCTCCCAACTGTCCCTCTTTTGGAGGGACAGTCCCTCTTTGGGAGCCCTGTCCCTCTGTCCCTCTTTCCTCCTCATTTGTCCCTCTTTCAGGACTTTGTCCCTCTTTCTATGTAAATATGTGTATTTCTCTACTGAAAAATGTGTTTGATTGATTCTAAACTTTATTCCCATCCTTTAAATTGATATATTACTAATTTTAAAATGTTGATATGAAGGACAATGAACCAGGATAGGAAGGACCAGTGTGGTTTGAATGATAAAACAACTTATTTTTCTTATTAAATCTTTATGGTATGCGTGACTAGGGTTGTGATGGGGGTGTGATCAGGGGTGTGGCTTAAGTGTCCCTCTTTCTCATCTCAAAAAGTTGGGAGGTGTACACGGGCCTAATCTGGCCCGCAGGCCGTAGTTTGCCCAGCTCTGTTCTTGCCGTATCATGCACCATACTGTGTCATCAGCGCTGCGTAAGAAGTTGGCGCTTTATAAATACAATAAATAAATTAAATAAATTAATCTGGAAGAGCATCAGTTCCCAATGGATCTTTCTATAAATGCAAAATTATTAAAAAGTATACTGCACTGATTCAAATTGGGCCCCAGTGATTGGTATATCTCTGTCATAAACCCTAAGCTTTCAGCTCATAACCACGATGTCATCAATCCCTGCTGTTTATATGTGTGTGTATGGTCACTTGTGCCCATTTATAGGTTCCTACCCCCAGGGACGGGCCGAGGCAGAGGCAAGAGAGGCTCCAGCCTCAGGGCGCAGTGTAGGAGTGGTTGCAGGGCCGGGCCTAGGCAGAGGTGTAGTGTAGGAGGGGGGCACACAACTCACTCAGCTATCATTGCTCTATTGTGTTTTAAGCAGAGAGAAATAAGAAAATAGGATACATAGCAGTGACTGCAAGCCGGGTAACTAGAGGCCTGGGTGCCTCTTACTCTAATAGTAATCAGTGTGTGACGGCTGGGGTGGGAGGGATGGAGGGGCGCACTTTGGTGTCTCAGCCTTGGGTGCTGGAGGACCTTGTCCCGGCTCTGCCTGCCCCCTCTTTGCTTTTCATTACTTCCTATGGTAATTTAAAGGGAACATTCAAGCTGGAAAAAAAAATCCACTTACCTCAGGCTTCCTCCAGCCCCTGGCAGTCGTTCTGTGCCCTCGCCGCAGCTCCGGTGCCTCCCGTTGTCCTGCGCTGCAGAAGTCGACCTCGCCAGGTCGGCTTCTGGGTCGGCTTCTTGTACGCTCCACGGCGCGGGTTACGTGGTCCGGCTGACATCATCAGTTCTGTACTGTGCAGGTGCAGTAGTTCTGCGCCTGTGCAGTACAGACCTAATAACGTCAGCCGGACCACGTGAGCCACGCCATGGAGCGCACAGGAAACCGATCTGGTGAGGTTGGCTTCTGCAGGGCGGGACAACGGGAGGCACCAGAGCTGCGGCGAGGGCACAGGATGGCTGCCAGGGGCTGGAGGAATCACCAGGTAAGTGGATTTTGTTTTTTTTCCAGCTTGGACCTTCCCTTTAAAGGACACCTGAAGTGAGAGAGATATGGAGGCTAACATCTTTATTTCCTGTTAAACAATACCAGTTGCCTGGCAGCCCTGCTGATCTCTTTGGCTGCAATTGTTGCCTGATTAACACCAGAAACAAGCAGGCAGCTAATCTTGTCAGAAACACCTGGGGCTTGATTCACAAAACGATGTTAACTGTTAGCACGGGCGTTCTTAACAGTTAGCACGCGAAGTGCCGCTCGCTGACTTTTGCACGCGCAAAGCCCCGCGATCACGCAATCCCGGACATTTGCGCGTGCAACAGTTAGCACCATTTTGGGAATCAAGCCCCTGATCTGCTGCATGCTTGTTCAGGGTCTTCGACTAAAAGTATTAGAGGCAGAAGATCAGTAAGACTGCCAGGCAACTAGTATTGCTTAAAAGGAAATAAATATGGCAGCCTCCACGACCCTCTCGCTTCACAACCTTCATGAACCCTTTCCACTCCAATTATTTCATCACACTCCAGTTGGAGTGGGATGTATTATTATAGAATCTGGCAGCGGCACAGGCAGCCCAAATGCACCCACGTCATGTTTATATATTATGTGGCGCAGTGGTGGAGGATGGGGCTGGGGGCAATCAAAGCGTTGTACTTGGTTCAATACTTTGCTTTAGGGCCCATTCACACTAGGGCGATTAGCGGGTGATTCCTGCTAATCACCAAAGCACTAGCGCTTTTAAAGTGCTATTCTAACCTACGGCAGTGCTCTCACATCAGCGCCAATCGCAAAACGTATTATCTGCAGCATTTTTGCCGCGAGTCTGGAGCAATCGCGGTACGGTGCTTAGTAAAACGCTGATCGGGGATCGCTCTGAATCGCGGAAGTGTCCAGTGATTTTTACCATGATAATCTCGGTAAAATCACTTGCGCAAAACGTTTTTGCGATTTCAGATGTGAACGGGGCCTAAAAGAGGCTGACACTGTGCCGGACTTTACACTACAGCAGCGCCACCTAGCGGCAGCCATTTTTACCTTTCTTGGACTATGTCCGACATTGGGCCTATTCGGAAAAGTGCCATGGTATATGGAGGCTGTCATCTTCAGTGGTCTAACTCCCACGCTGATGCTCTGCAACACGCCATTAATGCCAAATCTTCTTCTTTATTGCCAAATGCAAGACATCAGTGGACAAATGCTTGCATGCTTCAGGCCTCACTCAGTCCTTACTCTGCCTTAGTCATTTTTTTCCATTACAGCCTAAGGCCAGTTTTGGAGAAGCTTTTTAACTCATGTAGGTATGTTTTCAGGAATGCCAAACACAAAGAAAACGTACAAATGCCACACAGATAGTGTCTTAGTCCAGATTTGAACCCAGCACCATAAGGCAAGAGAGCAGGGCTGGGCCGAGGCAGAAGCGAGAGAGGCTCCAGCCTCAGGGTGCAGTGTAGGAGGGGGGCGCACAACTCGCTCAGCTATAATTCCCCTATTGTGTTTGAAGCAGAGAGAAATAAGAAAAGGGGATTAGTGGCAATGACCACAAGCCAGATAACTAGAGATGAAGGTGTTGGGGGCCCTGTTGCCCTCTTAGTCTAATAGCAATCAGTGTGTGACGGCTGGGGTGGGAGGGATGGAGGGGCGCAGTTTGGTGTCTTTGCCTTGGGTGCTGGAGGACCTTGTCCCGGCTCTGCAAGAGAGTTACCCACAATGCCACTGTGCCATCCATCCATTTCCCAATTACCATAAATACTGTTTATATATTTATTTCACTTATAGATGCTAATTTATTTATTGCTATCTCTATAAATACCCCCAGCATGGCAAATTCAGGCCAAAGTATTTCATAATATAAATGCTCACTATGTATTACTATATATTATGCTAGGTAAATATATTGTACTACAATATTGGATATAACAACATTCTATTGTATTATGTTACAATATATATTTTACTATCCAGCTTCCAGCTGTGGAGTCTCCAAAACCCCGCCCTCCGTATCCCGTGTGGTGAACGGGGAGGAAGTGGTGCCGCACAGCTGGCCGTGGCAGGTGAGTCAGTTTACATAATGTGTGAGGGTGCGTACACACATACAATTGTAATAGGCCAATCTTACCACCTCCATGTAGCTTGAGGGCCAACAGATTTTGAATAATATGAACAGAGGTCTAGGTAAGCTCTCATGGTACATGAGAGTGGTAAATTGGTAAAATTGGTCAAGGATTGGCAAATTACAATTGGATGTATGTACACACCCTTATACCTCTGATATACAAATATACTATGGGCTCGATTCACAAAGCGGTGATAACTCAGTTATCACGCCTAAAAGACTTTAGGCGTGATAACCATTGCACCAGCAAAGTTATCACCGCTTTGTGCTCTAACTCGCGCGAAGTTTCCGCGCGTACGCGCGTACGCGCGTACGTGCGCGCGCAAAGTCCCATAGGGCTTAATGGGAGCTTCGCGCGAAGCGGGGGCCGCTGCGCGCGCGCGTGCGCGGTTGCGCGGAAAATTCGCGCGAGTTTCTTCTTATCATGCCTAAACTGAGTTTAGGCGTGATAAAGGGGTTTTCACAGGCGTGCAAAGTGTTTGCACCGCTTTGTGAATCAAGCCCTATATCTATATTCACAGGCAAATTCACTTTGTGATTGTTTTGTTTACTGTACAAAAGGTATTAGTGTAAAATGTACCACCCCAACCAGGGCCGGCGCTGCCATGAAGGCAAAGGGGGCAATTGCCCAGGGCCCCGACTGCTGATGTGCTCCCCACACCGCCCGACCCCGTAGGTGGTCTCCCCCTGACAGCTCCCGAGTCTGAGCCTGTAGACTCCACCCACCGTCTGGCTGAGATGTGCCTTGTCTCCGCCCCCAGTGTCAAGGATGCGCAGCAGAGACAGACAGTGGAGTGACGTGGGACTGCTGAACACATAGGGTGTGTGGGAGGGGTGTGTGGTGTGTGGGCGGGTGCTGGGCCCATCTCTGCTGATTGTTGTTCTGTCCCTTTGTAGGGAATTACTCTCAGCGTAATATTTTACTTTGAATTAAAACACATTGCCTATGCAAAGGTTATAATATCTCTGTTTTAACAGACAGCCTGTGTTTGGCACAACTGCATAAAATGCACTAAATACAGATATGGCAGCCCTGTCCCTCTGTCCCTCTTTCCTCCTCATGTGTCCCTCTTTCAGGACATTGCCCCTCTTTCTATGCAAATATATATATTTCTCGACTGAAAAATGTGTTTAATTGCCTCTAAACTTTATTCCCATCCTTTAAATTGATACATTACTAATTTTCAAATGTTGATATGAAGGAAAATGAACCAGGATAGAAAGGACCAGTGTGGTTTGAATAAAAAAAACAAACTTATTTTTATTAAGAAATCTTTATGGTATGCATGTCTACGGGGGTGACTAGGGGCGTGATCAGGGGCATGGCAGGGGCGTGGCTTAATGGTATGTTATCTCTAGTGTTCTCTGAAAGGAGTCATATCAGTTAGAATAACCTATAATAGACTGTTATTGTCTTCCTGTGGTGTACAGGTGTCCCTGCAGTACATCTACAATGGTTACTGGTACCACACCTGTGGAGCCCTTCTGCTCAGTGAGAACTGGGTACTGACTGCCGCTCATTGCATCAGGTAGGTGGCTGATATCTTAGCCCCACAAACTGTGAGAACCCAGTCATGCTTGAGGTCCTGTGGTGCATCTGCACTGCTGTAGATGGTGTCAACGGCAGGGCCGGTTCTCTCATGAAGCAAGGTGAAACAGTTGCATCAGACGCAGAGATTACGGGGGGGCATGTTTGTACTGTGTTTACACTAACAGCATGCAGTCAAAGTAGAAGGAGAAGCAGGAGGAGAGCGAAGTGAAGAGGTCATCATTGGGGAAAAGCGGCTTATTGTGCTTTGTGAGGAGTCTGACAGTGAGTGAGGAGGAAGGGGGAGGCAGGAGAGCAGCAGTGTTTCATTTGACTTGCACAGCAGTAGGTGAGGAGGTGGCACTGCTGTCCTGACTGAGGAAGAATGGAGTGGCTGAGGGTTAGCAGTTTTGTTTGTCACAGACTCACAGCCAGCTAGTGTGCTGTTGTGCTGAGTATATTGTCGGGTGCTGTGTGATCATTCCAAGTCTCAGGGGGGGGGGATGCCTCCTGGTCCTGCTGGTCAAATAACATCAGTGGGGGGACAGCAGTTGACCACAGGGCCGGGCCGAGGCATAGGCTGGAGAGGCTCCAGCCTCAGGGCGCAGTGTAGGAGGGGGCGCACAATTCATTCAGCTGTCATTCCTAATTGTGTTTTAGGCAGAAAGAAATAAGAAAAGGGGATACATGGCAGTGACTGCAAGCCAGATAACTAGAGATTAAGGTGTTGGGGAGGTGGTGGGCCCTGGGGCCCTCTTAGTCTAATAGCAATCAGTGTGTGACAGCTGGGGTGGGAGGGATGGAGGGGCCTCTTAGTCTAATAGCAATCAGTGTGTGACGGCTGGGGTGGGAGGGATGGGGGAGGGGCCTCTTAGTCTAATAGAAATCAGTGTGTGACGGCTGGGGTGGGAGGGATGGGGGAGGGGCCTCTTAGTCTAATAGCAATCAGTGTGTGACAGCTGGAGTGGGAGGGATGGAGGGGCGCATTTTGCTGTCTCAGCCTTGGGTGCTGGAGGACCTTGTCCCTGCTCTGGTTGACCATGGAACAGAAGAGGACCAAGAAGGCTCTATCATGGGGCCCAGAGCCTTCCGTCTCCATAGGTGAGTATCTGAGTCTTTCTGTTAGGTCACTTTGGCCCATATGCAGTTCTCCTAGGAGATATTTTCACACCATAGCTAGCAACAAAATGCTATCCAAGCCACCAGCAAGCACGTTTTTTTCTCCTACTTTTTAGTACTTTTCTAATTGCAAAGTGCTAAAAACTTGTTTTAAACAGAAGATGAAAAAAACTCCTAAGAGAAAACGCAGGAGAATAAAGTGAATTGCATATGAACCATGCGGTTCACGGTAATACTCATTCCAACGTGGTAGACTTGTAGGACATCTGCTTCTGATGTCACTCATTTAGGGCTGGGCCAAGGCAGAGGCTCCAGCCTCAGGGCGCAGTGTAGGAAGGGGCGCAGAGCCGAGACAGAGGCGAGAGAGGCTCCAGCCTCGGGGCGCAGTGTAGGAGGGGTGCACTACTCACCCAGCTATCACTCCCCTATTGTGTTTGAAGCAGAGAGAAATAAGAAAAGGGGATACACGGCAGTGACTGCAAGCCAGATAACTAGAGATTAAGGTGTTGGGGGCCCTGTGGCACCTCTTAGTCTAATAGCAATCAGTGTGTGACAGCTGGGGAGGGAGGGATGGAGGGGCGCACTTTGGCGTCTCAGCCTTGGGTGCTGGAGGACCTTGTCCCGGCTCTGCACTCACTCTCATCCTTCCCTCACTTCATACCCCTAGAAAGTTACCTGTACATTGTAAATTTTTTTACTTTACATGTTGTAGAAAGTTTACTACTACTGCACCAGTACATCATAGCTGTTTCCTTTTCTCTCCAGTTCCTCCAATACCTACAGGGTGATGGTGGGAAAACACAACTTCAGAGAGTTTGAGGACGGACAAAAGACCATCAGTGTTGCCAAACTCATCAACCACAGCAAATGGAACCCAAACAGGCTTTCAGCAGGGTAAGGCGCTGCCAGATTCCATTTTTCTCTCTTATGGTTAATTAAATTAAGGATTTTCTTATGACCTGTTCACCCTTTCACATGTCTGCACTTGATTATAGTTGTCATTTCAGGATTGTCTTACATGTACAGTGCATCAAAATTGTCTGGTAACAAGCACAGAAATTGTGGGCCCCCCTCAGCTCTGTTTACCAGCTGCCCTATGCCTGTTAGCAGTTAAAGGGGAACTTCACCCTAAACAAACATACTGTCATCAAGTTACATTAGTTATGTTAATTAGAATAGATAGGTAATATAATCTCTTAAAAGAACAGGCAAATGTTTGTGATTCATGGGGGTTGCCATCTTTGTCATGGGGGCAGCCATCTTTTTGGTTGAAAGGAGGTGACAAGGAGCAGGAGACACAGTTCCAAATGTCGTGTGTCCTGATTACCCCTCCCAGCTGCACACACTAGGCATCAAATGTCAAATTCAAAATGTAAAAAAAAAAAATTGCACCAAAACAGCAGAACGAAAACAACAAAATCAGAAATCCCATCATGCTTTGCACAGCATCAGGGGAAAAAAGCCTGGGCAGTTTTCTTCTGTGCAGCTAAAAATGAGGCTTGTATAAGAGAAACAAGTTCTGATGCTGTTAAACTGTTAAGGAAACACCAGGCCTTTTCAGTTCTGCTGAGTCGATTTTTAGTCCGGTGGTTCACTTTAAGAGTGCCTTCTGTCACGGAGAGAGAAAATCCTACCTTGGTCGCAAAGAACCTTACCATCTGTTAGTTTGCATGGGGATTTTCAGACACACTGCCGGGTTGCTGGATGTGTCTGGTAATTTAATACTAGAGGCTTATAGTGCAGCTTGACCACTTTGATAATGAGTTGGTCTGTCACCATTATCTATTGTGGCTATCAGTGGCGTAGCTAAGGAGCTGTGGGCCCCGATGCAAGTTTTACAATGGGGCCCCCAAAGCACTCTATACATAACAATTGATACGGCGCACCAAAACCTGCCAATGGCAACCACAGTGTCAGAGGTGCAAGAAGGGGATGGGGAACTGTTTGTTAGTGATTCAAACTATTCAAAGTATCTATAGAAGTGATTATTATGAGCACAGGACCAATAGAGAGCTAATACTGTATTTGAGAGAGGGCCCTTCGGGGCCCCTCTGGCCCAAAGGCCCCAATGCAGTCGCAACCTCTGCAACCCCTATTGCTACGCCCCTGGTGGCTATCCTCTGTCTCCCCGCCATTAACTAACTCAAGAGCTAGGTATTGCCACTAACCCTAGTTTGGCTACATAGCAGCCATACACAGTAACTAATCACTGCTACTCCCGCCTCTAAATAATGCAGCTACCACTGCTAATTGAGAAAGCTGGATTGGGCAACGCCATAGAAGAATTTCGCTGCTCAAATTACCTCCCTCGTTTTGCCATAGCCACAATTTTCACAGAGGCTTATGGCGCTTCCAAAATTTTCAGGTGCACTCTGCGCCCACTTAATTGTTTCACCTAGACATTGCCTCAAGATCCAGCATGTGGATCTCTAATGACGTCCAACACCCGAGCGACCTCTAATGTGCATTTCCATTCACCCTGCCCCCTCTAGGAGCCCCTTCATTGTACGTCACACATATACCTTCGTACCCCATCCACAACACAGAACATTTTCCTAGTCTTCAGGCTACACCACTGGGTTCAAAAATCTTGCCCAAGGGATCGAGTCCTGATCATTCAACAGTCATCAGCAGTGTGAACATGGCCTTCCTGTTCCTCGATGGAGTTCATCATCTGATGTCTCCGCCATATTCATATGCCAATATCAGTTTGGGAGGAAGCCAATGTACCTACCAGTATAAACTGTAAGGGTCAGATGCGCTTGGCTTCCTGACATACTACAATAGTTTGCTCCAATTAGCAGGGCTGCTCAACCAGATTCCAGATATGCGGGTAACCTGGATATCCAAACTTTTTTCAGCTATCCGGCTGGATTCAGATTCCGGATACCTGGGCCCAAATCCAGATAGCAAACAGCGGATAGTTGGTCGCATACCTGGATATCCACGGATATCCGGCAGATATCCGGATACTGTAACTAAGGAGATGACGTCCCTGACGTCATTGAGCCAATCAGAGGGCTCCCAGGGGCTCCCAGCAGCAGCCCTAGCAACCAATCACAGAAGGGAACCCTGGCCAGCCCCACCTGTCCTCATTGAGCCAATCAGAGGGCTCCCAGCCTAAGCCATGGCACCCAATCACAGAAAGGAACCTTGGCCATGCCCCCTTGTATAATAAGGAGAGCTGCCATGATGAGAAATCTCGTCCTTGCTTGTGAATGCTCACTGAGAGACATGCTCCAGTGCTGCTGGCCTAGCAAGTGCTGTATACAGTGATAAACCTAAAGCTGTTCAGTGATTAACCTCTTCACTATCACTACACTATTGTTATATTGTTAATTAGGTAGCTATCTTGATTTCATTCAGTGACAGTCAGAGTGTGTGCTGTAGGGCTGCTGCAGCTGCTATGTGTCTGTGTGTGTGCTGTGCACAGACCAGGCCAGCTGCTGCCTGCTGGCCAGCTAGCCTTAGCTACAGTATAGGTTAGGTTAGGGAATAGGATTACTGTGTTATTGTGTAGTTAGTACTGTAGTACTGCAGTCAGTGCTTGTAGTTGTTAGAGTAGTAGTACTACTGAGTTAGCTTACTACAGAACTGCTGTGCTGTGAGCAGTGCCAGTGTGACAGTTAGTGTGCACTAGTGTCTTCTCCTCTGCTGTCTGACTGTCACTTGGCACTTTGCACTTTGCATGTGGCACTTTGCACGTGGCACTTTGCACGTGGCACTTTGCAAGTGGCACTTTGCACATGGTACTTTGCACTTTGCACGTGGCACTTGGCACGTGGCACTTTTCACTTGGCACTTTGCACTTAGCACGTGGCACTTTGCACTTAGCACGTGGCACTTTGCACGTGGCACTTTGCACTTGGCACGTGGCACTTTGCACATGGTACTTTGCACGTGCCACGTGCCAAGTGCAAAGTGCCAAGTGCCATGTGCCACTGCAAAGTGCCAGGTCCGGCATGCTTCTGGCAGACGTTACACCTGCTGCTGCTGCATTGCCCTGCTCCTGCTGCCTGTGCTGCTCACACCGCCATGGTGCCACAGGCCACTGCTGCTGTGCTCATACCACCTATATTTAACCCAAAACACAATTGCTGTGTAATTTTTTGGGGGTGTCTGGGCTGAAAACAGTCATGTCCCAGATGTGCGGTTGGACTTTGGACACAATGGGCTTGATTCACTAACAGGCGCTAAGTGTTAGCGCCGGAGTAAAAAAGAGTTTTCCGATGCTTAGCCGGTTTGTGTGCCTTATCTGAGGTTAGTTTGCCTTATCTGAGGTTAGTGTGCCTTATCTGAGTTAGTGTGCCTTATCTGAGGTTAGTGTGCCTCATCTGAACTTAGTCCCCCTTAAGTAGCTTTGTGCACACTAAAAGATGCACAAAGCTACATCGCGCACTGCACCATCATATCATGTTGCGCCGTGCGCAAAGATTGGCGCATTACGCATTGTGCATCTTTTAGTGTGCACAAAGCTACTTAAGGGACACTAAGTTCAGATAAGGCACACTAACCTCAGATAAGGCACACTAACCTCAGATAAGACACACTAACCTCAGATAAGGCACACTAACCTCAGATAAGGCACACTAACTCAGGTAAGGCACACTAACCTCAGATAAGGCACACTAACCTCAGATAAGGCACACTAACCTCAGATAAGGCACACTAACCTCAGATAAGACACACTAACCTCAGATAAGGCACACTAACCTCAGATAAGGCACACTAACTCAGGTAAGGCACACTAACCTCAGATAAGGCACACTAACCTCAGATAAGGCACACTAACCTCAGATAAGGTTAGCGCTGTAGTTTGTGCCCACTAAGTGATAAGGCACACTAACCGGCTTAGTGCCGGTTAGTGAATCAAGGCCTATGTGGGCTGCACGAACGCTGTCTGGAACCTAGTCCTGATGTTAATTGACAGCCATTTTTTTTGGGGGGGAGGGGGGGATTTTAAGTCCCCACAACATCAATTAGTGTTTCCCTTTAAAAAGAATGATGCTACATGCATTTACCCTAACAAACGTTTTAAAAGCAATTTAAAGGCTACTTCCGATTTTGCTATCCGGATATCCGAATCCGGCCGGATACCCCGGATACTCAGGTCGGATATCCGATTCGGATTGCAAAAGTTTGAACTCGGATATCCGACCCGGATCGGATATCTGGGTATCCGGATCCGATTCGAAGCCGGATTTTGAAAAGGGGTATCTGAGCATCACTGCCAATTAGTGCCTGATGAAGCAGGATTGAACCTGCGAAATGTGTTGCACTGTGGAGTATATGAATAAAGCTACTTGTTGACAATAATCAACAGACTTGTGTCTGCTTTTAAACGGTTTTTAATACAATTCATACTTTTACTGGTGCCTCTGTTCCAACTTAAAGTTCATATCATAGTCCCCCCACTTCCTGTCTACAGAGAGTGATTTTTTTAACCTGAGTGTGGTCAGGTCTAATCCTCCCACCTGCCTATACAGTGTTTTCCTGAATGGTAACTATTGTTTTTGAGTATAATTTATTCATCTTAATTACTCAACACCTGTAATCTAACTTACTACACCATTGTGGGCCCTTGGTTTCCTTTTTGTGGAACCTACCAGTATGTTATTCTGATGTGGAGAAAAGGAGAACTTATAACCTCCATCACACACACATACTTGCACACATCTATACCCCTATACACATTTTTACTAAACATTTTTCTGTTACAGTAACGACATCTCCCTGCTGAAGCTGGCTGAGCCGATACAGTTCAGTGACACCATCCAGCCTGCCTGTCTGCCCCCTGCTGGCGCCATCCTGCCCCACAACTCCGGTTGCTACGTCACGGGGTGGGGAAACCTGGAAAGTAAGGAAAACCTTTTGTTTGTTTTGTATCAGTTCCATTCCCTGGAAGAACCTGAAATTAATTCTATCACTCATTCTAAAACTTTTATGCTTCCAGCTAATGGCCCCGCCCCTGACAGGCTTCAGCAAGGACTGCTGCTCGTTGTGGACCACGCCACCTGCTCTCAGTCTGATTGGTGGGGCAGAAATGTGCAGACAAACATGGTCTGTGCCGGAGGAGATGGCATTGTCTCAAGCTGCTATGTATGTATTTATCACTATGACCTTTTATCGCTTGCTATTATTGTCCATTATAGGTACGATTTTTAGTGAACTATTAGACTTAGAGAAGGACTTAAGAATACTGGTTGATAACAAGTTAGGTAATTGTACACAATGCCAAGCAGCCGTAGCTAAAGCAAATAAGACTCTGGGATGCATATAAAGGGAAATAATATCTCGAGATGCCAGTATACTACTCCCTCTGTATAAATCAGTTGTGAGGACACATCTGGAGTATGGGATACAGTTTTGGTACCACACTATACAAAGGACATTGATTTCCTGGAACGGGTACAAAAAACAACAACTAAATGAATCAGAGGGATGAAAGATCTCACTTACCAAACTGGGCTTATTTAGCTTGGAAAAAAAGCGACTGAGAGGTGACCTGATTAACATGTATAAATACATCAGAGGGCAATACAAAAGCTTGGCGGATGAGCTTGTCCCAAGGCTTTGTAAGACAGAAAAGGGGACATGATCTGCGTAGGGAGGGAAAAAACCTTTTTGTCATCTATTTAGAAAGAGGTTCTTTACAGCGGTTACATTGTGGAATATTTTTCCACCTAAAATACCAGTGAGGACAAACTCTATATCTGCATTTAAAGAGGCTTGAATGCTTCCTTGCATTGAAGGACATCCTTGCTTATAATTATCCACATAATGAGAGCAGGGATGAGCTCCAAATGAAATCCAAATGGGTTTAATTCTGATTTAATTACTGCACCTGAGCGGGTGGGTGAGGGCAGGGCCGGCCTGCCCATGAGGCGGGGTGAGGCGGGTTCCTCAGGCGGCAGGAAGTGGAGGGGCGGCACCAGGCTAGGGTTGCCACCCGGCTGGTATCTCTCCGCTGCCGGAAAAATATGTTTTTACCGGTGTGGTGAAATTTTTTGCAACTTTATCAGATTTTGCAACCGGTTGCACTTATTTATAGGTATAGCTATCAGAAAGTGCAACCTAACCATTGACTTCAACCTATCTGTATCAGAAAAAACAACCCAACCAAACCCTATTCTCACACAGAACCCTCCCCTCTTGCTCAACTAATAACCCCCCCCTGGAGGGAGCAATCCCCCCTCTTCCTCAACTAACAACCCCCCCCCCCTCCCCCGAGGGAACAATCCCCCGTCTTGCTCAACTAATAACCCCCCCTGGAGGGAACAATCCCACTTCTAGCTCAATGGGATCTGTGGTTGCAAAAAATTACAGGCGTGTTAACAGAGAGGAGCCACGCCTACGCAGTTATACACTGTCCTCTATGGCAAGTTGCAAAATATGATGGGTAGCAAAATTTTTCACTACACCGGCAATGTATCCAGCCGGTTATTTGGACTGTTCCACAAGAGCAGAGGGGGAGACGCCTGATCTATTACAATAATACTTCTAAGGCTACAGGCTGTTCTCCCCCTCAGGCTCCCTCCCCATGGTGCTGTTCCTGTTGATACATCCAGTGTGCTGCGTGCTCTACGTGACGTCACTGTGGAGCCTGAGGAAGCCTGTCAGGAGGGAGTGCTGAGCGCAGCCTGAGCGGACTGAGAGCCGAGGAGTTCTCTGTAAGCAAAAGTGATGGCAGAAGCAGCCGAGGAGGGGAGCCTGACTCTCTCCATCCCCCTCCCCTTGGTTACCGTGTCCTCCGTGTGTCTGCAGTCAGCCTGGTAAGCTATCGGCTCACATTCCTTTATCTCCTGACTTTCTTCTTCCCTCTGCCTGGCTATTCATTCCTTCTCTGCTCTCCTCAGCATGGCAGATTTATTGCTGATGCTGCCTGTGTGTAAATGTACACCCTTTCCCTGCTGGTTACTTGTCTTATTTGCTGCAGGACAGCCTCTTGTTTTCCTGTATGGATATGTGTATTTATTTATTTTTGGTACTACGTCCTGGCGCATTGCTGCTAATGGCATTTAGTAGAGTGACCATATTTTTGTGGGTCCAACCTGGGACGGGGGGGGGGGGGGGGGCGCGTCGAAAAGTGGGAAGGAGTGAGGAGCACGCAGCGGCGAAGACTGGGGGAGGGGGGCCGCGCCGAAAAAATGGGCGTGGCCATGACATTGTATGGGCGGAGCTAACGTAATGATGTAACAGCGAGGCATAAGAAAGCAGTGTTTACGCCATGATGTGGACAAACGAGACTTTGTATCATGGGTGTGCAGAAACTGTGTGATGCTAATAGTATACCGTAACCACAAAGCAGCAAACATAGCCATCTATGACCATTAAATAATAAATGCAGTAACAGTTACCCCGGACACCAGAAAATAAACGCAATAGGCAACATGTCAGTATAAAATAAATGCAATGCGGGCAAACATGTCAGTACAAAATAAACGCAATGCGGGCAACATGTTAGTACAAAATAAACGCAATGCGGGCAAACATTTCACCAGACAATAAACGCAATGCGGGCAAACATGTCAGTACAAAATAAACGCAATGCGGGCAACATGTCAGTACAAAATAAACGCACTGCGGGCAAACATTTCACCAGAAAAGAAACGCACTGCGGGCAAACATTTCACCAGAAAAGAAACGCACTGCGGCCAAACATTTCACCAGAAAAGAAACGCACTGCGGGCAAACATTTCACCAGAAAAGAAACGCACTGCGGCCAAACATTTCACCAGAAAAGAAACGCAATGCGGGCAAACATTTCACCAGAAAAGAAACGCACTGCGGCCAAACATTTCACCAGAAAAGAAACGCAATGCGGCAAACATTTCGCCAGAAAAGAAACGCACTGCGGGCAAACATTTCGCCAGAAAAGAAACGCACTGCAGGCAAACATTTCGCCAGAAAAGAAACAATGCGGGCAAACAATAACATTTCACTAGAAAAGAAACAATGCGGGCAAACATTTCACCTGGAAAAGAAACAATGCGGGCAAACATTTCACCAGAAAAGAAACAATGCGGGCAAACATTTCACCTGGAAAAGAAACAATGCGGGCAAACATTTCACCTGGAAAAGAAACAATGCGGGCAAACATTTCACCTGGAAAAGAAACAATGCGGGCAAACATTTCACCTGGAAAAGAAAGCATTTACTCACCTGGCAGAAGTGTCCGGCCTCTGGCGCGCTGCTCCGTCCCGGGACCGTCTTGTTCCTCCTGCTCTGGTCTCCCGCGCTGACAGGGCTACGGCAAGATGGCGCCCGAAGCCCTGTACTAGTGACACAAATAGGTCTCCAGTACAGGGCTCCGGCAGCCATCTTGCCGTAGCCCTGCTCGCCTGCTGGTGTCGGAAACAGACACCGGAAGAGGAGGCTGGAGCGGGGCTGCGGGCAATGAACTGGCATGGCGTCTATAGACGCCGCTGCCAGTTCATTGAGGAGAGAGTGGCCAGAGTCCCGAGGCCGGGACGTCCCGCTGCTGAAAGCGGGACGTTTCCCGGGACCTCATTAAGCCTGGGACAGCGGACCCCGAATCCGGGACGTGTCCCGGGCAATCCGGGACGTCTGGTCACTCTACATTTAGGACACCTGTAATATCATTAAAAAATAATAATAACTTACCTGGGGCTTCTACCAGCCCCCTGCAATCACCGTGTGCCTGCATTGGGACAAAATGATCCTCGGGTCCCCCGCCGCGGCTCACTTTAGTTTTTTTCGGTCAGGCGCGGCCACTGCGCTTGTGTGTTCCTGGCTGCACACGACTTCACTCCCACTCAGGTCCCCAGGAGTGTCCTGCACAGGTGCAGTACAAGGTTTCCTCATACTGTGGCGGATGCTCTCGGCTATGTGAGCGGGAGTCAGGAAGCCCGTGGCCAGGGCTGCACAAGCACATTGGCGGCGCCTGACCGGAAAAACAAAAGTGAGCCACGGCGGGGGACCTGATGATCGTTTTGTCCCGATGCAGGCACACTGCGATTGCAGGGGGCTGTTTAGAAGCCCCAGGTAAGTTATTTTTTTTTTAATGATATTACAGGTGTTCTTTAACAATTACCATATTTACCACATCTACATTCTATATTTTCAGGGTACATTAGCCCTAATGTAGATCTTTGTACGCTGGCCAATACAATATGCACCATCTTCTCCACGCGACCGGCAGCTTCTGCTCACTTTGTAATTCTTGGCAGTCATGCACATGTGTGCCGCAATGCATGCTGGGGGATGTAGTCCATGGATGCAACTACAGTGTTGTACTCGCATCCAGGGACCTCATCTCCCAGCATGCATTGTGGCATGCATGTAACTATACCAGGAATTATAAAGGCTGATAGAACCTGGTGATCAGGTGGAGAAGATGGCACATGTTGTATGGGCTGTAGGTAAGTAATGGTGCTCTACCCAGCGGCACACATCATTATGAACCTCCCTTATGTTGTATCCACACCATACAATTTTTTTGGCAGATTTACCTGCCAGATTATTTCCAGCATGTCCGATCTGAAGATCGATTGATTTTCTGAATATTTACTTCTATGGAAATCGATCAGAAAATCACCCAGAAAATCGATCGATCTTCAGATCGGACATGCTGGAAATAATCGATCTGGCAGGTAAATCTGCCAAAAAATTGTATGGTGTGGATACAACATTATGGGAAGGTTCGTTTTTAGTAAACACAGTACAGTAAATTCCAGTGCTCCAGTCACTTCTAAGGATACTTGTTATTCTGGGCGGGCTCACTCTTTGAATAACATTGCTACTTATCTAAAGTACATTTGGGCCTGTCCATGACCAAATATGACCATGGGCACTTTCTATTGTATGGTCACAGCCACTTTCCAGTGTGTGGGCATGCATATTTTTTTGCTACGTGTGCATAGGTATCTACATAGCACTGTCACTTAAAAGTTTCTAGAGCTACCCCTGCATATTCATGTCACTGACTGTCCTCATAATCTAATCCTACCATAGTTACAGTCCAATGTCCTACCATATTATTATTATGTATTTATATAGCACTGACATCTTCTGCAGCACATTACAGAATACATAGTCATGTCACTGACTGTCCTCAGAGGAGCTCACACTCTAATCCTACCATAGTCCTAGAGTTGGGCCGAACGGTTCGCCTGCGAACGGTTCCATGCAAACTTCCGTGGTTCGCGTTCGTGTCCCGCAGGCGAACTTTTGCGGAAGTTCGGTTCGCCCCATAATGCACCATGAGGGTCAACTTTGACCCTCTACATCACAGTCAGCAGGCCCAGTGTAGCCAATTAGGCTACACTAGCCCCTGGAGCCACTCCCCCCCCCTACTAAAAGGCAGGCAGCGGCGACCATTACGGTCACTCGTGTGCCTGCATTAGTGAGAGTAGGGCGAGCTGCTGCACACTCTCTCTCATAGGGAAAGATTAGTTAGGCTTAGCTTGTCCCTGGCTGCATACCTGTTCTGTGAACCCACCACTGCATACCTGTTCTGTGAACCCACCACTGCATACCTGTTCTGTGAACCCACCACTGCATACCTGTTCTGTGAACCCACCACTGCATACCTGTTCTGTGAACCCACCACTGCATACCTGTTCAGTGAACCTGCCACTGCATACCTGTACTGTTCAGTGAACCCGTCACTGCATACCTGTTCTGTTCAGTGAACCCGCCACTGTATACCTGTTCTGTTCAGTGAACTCGCCACTGTATACCTGTTCTGTTCAGTGAACCCGCCACTGTATACCTGTTCTGTTCAGTGAACTCGCCACTGCATACCTGTTCTGTTCAGTGAACCCGCCACTGTATACCTGTTCTGTTCAGTGAACAGTTTGGTGTGTCAGTGTGAAGCAGTACCTTAATTACACTACCTGATTGATGTATACACATGCAAGATGTTTTAAAGCACTTTAGGCCTGTCATTTAGCATTCAATATGATTTCTGCCCTCAAAACGCTGCTTTGCGCCAAATCCAGATTTTTCCTGGGGACTTTTGGCGTGTATCCCACTCCGCCATGCCCCCCTCCAGGTGTTAGACCCCTTGAAACATCTTTTCCATCACTTTTGTGGCCAGCATAATTTTTTATTTTTTCAAAGTTCGCATCCCCATTGAAGTCTATTGCGGTTCGCGAACTTTAACGCGAACCGAACCTTTCGCGAAAGTTCGCGAACCCGGTTCGCGAACCTAAAATCGGAGGTTCGGCCCAACTCTACATAGTCCTAGTCTAATGTCCTACCATAATATTATTATGTATTTATATAGCACTGACATGTCCTGCAGCACATTACAGAGTACATAGTCATGTCACTGACTGTCCTCAGAGGAGCTCACAGTCTAATCCTACCATAGTCATAGTCTAATGTCTACCATATTATTATTATGTATTTATATAGCACTGACATCTCCTGCAGCACATTACAGAGTACATAGTCATGTCACTGACTGTCCTCAGAGGAGCTCACAATCTAATCCTACCATAGTCATAGTCTAATGTCCTACCATATTATTATTATGTATTTATATAGCACTGACATCTCCTGCAGCACATTACAGAGTACATAGTTATGTCACTGACTGTCCTCAGAGGAGCTCACACTCTAATCCTACCATAGTCATAGTCTAATGTCCTACCATATTATTATTATGTATTTATATAGCACTGACATCTTCTGCAGTACTTTACAGAGTACATAGTCATGTCACTGACTGTCCTCAGAGGAGCTCACACTCTAATCCTACCATAGTCATAGTCTAATGTCCTACCATATTATTATTATGTATTTATACAGCACTGACATCTGCAGCACTGTACAGAGTACATAGTCATGTCACTGACTGTCCTCAGAGGAGCTCACACTCTAATCCTACCATAGTCATAGTCTAATGTCCCTACCATATTGTGTTGGTTGGGTCAGGTGCACCGTGTGGAGAGGAATCGTCACGATTCCTTTCTACACCCAACCAACACACTGTCTCAGCAAACCAACTCGGTCCCACTCCCTGCATTATACATGATTCATTTAAATCCTCTAACACATCCACTTTTAAGATGAGGGCTAAAGCCTGGCACACACTTTCAATTATGGTTGTGCCAATCACTGACCAATTTTACCACCTGCGTCATGTAGTATGAGGCTGGGCAGCAGATATTGCACACTATGAGCAGATTATGTAGGTATCCCTTATACTACATGAAGGCAGGTGGTAAAATTGATCAATGATTGGCCAATCGTAATTGAAAGGTTGTATCAGGCTTAGTTCCGCTAAGAAAGACAGGAGGGAGAACAAGCAGATGGAGACAGACAGGGATACACACCAGCAGATCCAGTGTGAAGCAGAAGGAAATGGCAGCGCTTCCAAACAGACGCAGCACCTGAATTGACTACCTGCACAAGTATGCAGAGCTCGAATAACGGGCAGGTTCCAGTGTGAAACTGAAGCTGTCTTCTTTAATTTATTTTAAGAAAAGGGGGGGGGGGGCGCCTTCACAATCTTTGCCTCAGGCAGCAGAAAGTCCAGGACCGGCCCTGGGTGAGGGATAGTAAACTTACCCAAATTAACCATGGCGTGCCTCACGCTGCATTCCATCTAGCGGTCACGTGACAACCACACTTCCTCCTCCGACCAGGAAACAGGAAGCGTGGCAGTCAGGTGAACGCAAATTGGAATGCAGTGTGAGGCACGCGGGGGACGCATTAAAGCAAATGGCTCCTGGGTAAGTTAACCATCTCGCACCCGCCCGCTCAGGTGCAGTAATTAATCTGGATTAAATCTGAATGAAACCCATTCAGATTTAGCTCATCCCTGAATGAGAGACGCCACTAGAGGGAGTGATAGAGACCAGACATTGCAACAGGGCTCTGCTGACAGATAAGTAATCGCTACAAGCACACTTCGCTCACAAATACTCTGCAATGGCAAGGCAAGGGGAGAACTAGGAGGGGTACAGGTATGCCCTTAGGTCTCAGCGCCCAGAGGCTGGTGCCTCCTGAGCCTCAGCCCAGCCCCACCCTCACCCATATCAAGTGTGGCTATAATAACCTCTGTTCTGGAGGGTATCAGGAAGGAAGAAGGGTTAAAAGACGGGCTTCCCCGCACAGCCCCTAATAGCCTTTGGAGAGAAGGGTAATGTCCTGTAAGACACATCTACTACTGTAGTCATTCACCTCAGTGATCAGCGAAAATGCAAATATTCTTTTCGCCGAAATTTCGCGAAAATAATTACTATTTTCGTTTTGAAAGGCGAAAATTCGTCGAATAATTTCGCATTTCTTTTCGCCTAAAGTCCGTTTTTTTCGCGTTTAATATCTAAGCCCCCTTACAAACTAGAATCACCAAATTTGCAGGGTATATTAAGGAGGTATGTGGGTACAAGAGGGAAAAAAATTAGCAAAAAGACCTAAGGCCTCTTGCACACTGCAAGCGATTCTGATTCCGCTTTTTAATCGGTTTTTACATCCGATTCCGATTTGCAGTTTGCTCCCTGCACACTGCAAATCGGAATCTAAATCGGATGTAAAAACTGATCAAAAAGCGGAATCTGAATCGGAATCGCTTGCAGTGTGCAAGAGGCCTTATAGTTTTTGAGAAAATCGATTTTAAAGTTTCAAAGGAAAAAAGTATACATTTAAATGCAGTAAATGACAATTACTGTAGCAAACCTAGCAGTAGTGTAAATTTAGTAATATCAAATGAAAGGGCCAAGTGCAAAGGGCCAAGTGCCAAGTGCAAAGTGTCAAATGCAAAGTGCCAAGTGCAAAGTGTCAAATGCAAAGTGCCAAGTGCAAAGTGTTAAATGCAAAGTGCATTTTGCACTTTGCATGGCACTTTGCACTTGGCCCTTTGCACTTTGCATGGCCCTTTGCACTTTGCATGGCCCTTTGCACTTTGCATGGCCCTTTGCACTTGGCCCTTTGCACTTTGCATGGCCCTTTGCACTTTGCATGGCCCTTTGCACTTTGCATGGCCCTTTGCACTTTGCATGGCCCTTTGCACTTAGCCCTTTGCACTTCCACTTGGCACTTTGTGCCTGCACTTGGCTCTTTGCGCTTGCACTTGGCCCTTTGCGCCCTTTGCGCTTGCACTTGGCCTTTTGCACTTGCACTTGGCATTTTGCACTTGGCATTTTGCACTTGGCATGGCCCTTTGCACTTGGCCCTTTGCGCTTGCATTTGGCCCTTTGTGCTTGCACTTGGCACTTGGCCCTTTGCACTGGCACTTGGCACTTGGCCCTTTGTGCTTGCACTTGGCACTTGGCCCTTTGCGCTGGCACTTGGCCATTTGCGCTGGCACTTGGCCATTTGCGCTGGCACTTGGCCCTTGCACTTGGCCCTTTGCACTTGCACTTGGCATTTTGCACTTGCCACTTTGCACTTGGCCCTTTGCGCTTGCACTTGGCCCTTGGCCCTTTGTGCTGGAACTTGGCCCTTTGCACTTGGCCCTTTGCACTTGGCACTTGGCCATTTGCGCTTGCACTTTGCCTTTTGCGCTGGCACTTGGCCCTTTGCACTTTGCATTTGACACTTGGCCCTTTGCACTTGGCCCTTTCATTTGATATTACTAAATTTACACTACCGCTAGGTTTGCTACAGTAACTGTCATTTACTACATTTAAATGTAAACTTTTTTCCTTTGAAACTTTAAAATCGATTTTCTCAAAAACTATAAGGTCTTTTTTTTCCTCTTGTACCCACATATCTCCTTAATATACACTGAAAATTTGGTGATTCTAGCTTGTAAGGGGGCTTAGATATTTAACGCGAAAAAAAAAACGGACTTTAGGCGAAAATTAATGTGAAAATATTCAGGCGAATTTTCGCCTTTCGAAATGAAAATAGTAATTATTTTCGCGAAAATTTGTTGAAATCGAAAATGGGATTTTCGATGCGAAAATGACTTTGGCGAAAATTCGCAAGCAACACTGATTCACCTGTGCTCATAGTCCTAAGTGGCTCATTATCCATTGTTTCATGATTTTAGTTGAGCTTTTAATAACTCTTAAGGAAACATTGGTGCACACATGCCTTTTAAGGAGATCTATGTCTTTCAGGGTGACTCTGGGGGACCCCTTAACTGCCAGAATGCAGCAGGAGCCTGGGAGGTCCATGGTGTGGTCAGCTTCGGATCTTCTCTCGGATGTAACTACTACAAGAAGCCTTCTGTCTTCACCCGCGTCTCCGACTACATCAGCTGGATTAACTCGGTAAGAGCACAATATGGCTACTGTTGTACCTTAAGGAGGAACTCCTGACTGCTGGCTGTTAGCCTATGATTTAGTATTATGGATAGCGCTCCAATTATAGTCACACAATTGCTGCTAGTAAGGCTAAAAAAAGTGGACAGTCTCTCAAATGTATATACGCTCCAAAGGGTAACAGTTCCACCTAAAAAGTTGCCTTAATATGATGGGTGGCGCTCCACATTAGGAAAAACACTTGCATAGATAACATCAGCAGTGCGTTTCAGATGGTATCACACTCACCCCGTCCAGTTGACCACTGTTAGATTGGTCATATATCGCTCGTGTGATATCCTGCACCACCTGTGCTCCTGCTTCCAGTCTTCCTCCTCCAGTGGTGCTCTCGGTGGGTGACAGCATTAAGTGTACCTTATGGGATGATAAATATCACATAGTACAGTTCCGTAGATATAAATTAACTTTTATTATAAAATTGCACTCACAAGTTGGTTAGGGTAAACAGTGCCTAGAGTTTGTGAACGGGCTCACCCCCGTGCCTCCCGGTCAGGCTCGCAGGTCAGACCATGCCACCGCCGCTAGTTTCCCTTCTTTTCCTGAGCGAAGCCGTGAGCGTTCCAGTAGTTGCTGACAGTCCGATAGGCTCCACCCCACGCATTTCTTCACTCCGCGTGACTCATCAGGGGCTAATTGCCCTAGTGTTTTTCTCTGTGAATTGTAAATAGGAATAACAAAGTGAGACAATTGTGCATAGTGAATATCCAACTGTAGCGCTTATCACTAGA
Source organism: Hyperolius riggenbachi (assembly GCF_040937935.1). Taxonomy (NCBI): domain Eukaryota; kingdom Metazoa; phylum Chordata; class Amphibia; order Anura; family Hyperoliidae; genus Hyperolius; species Hyperolius riggenbachi. The sequence continues at coordinate 370,277,548 of NC_090651.1, forward strand.
AATTGTTATCCTATGATGACTGTTGGTTCGTAGTTTGACCTCATGACCAGGGATGCTCGGATGTGCCTCATCCACGAATTCGGAAATCCGCGTGGTTGCAAAAAAAAATCCGAATTCGGCCCCGCCGCATGCGGATTTTCGTTCGCGTCCACGCAACCATGCAAATTTTCTGCCGTGAATGGCGTAATCACGCGTGGATTCCCGCCCGGAGGCGGATTTTCTTTTAACGTTAATAACAAAGCCCCCATACATGCTACAATCCCCCAAATTGTATGGATTATCGAGGTGATAAGGGGCAACATAACTTCAACATAAAAAATTCCCCCCAAAAAATTTTTTCTAGAGAAAATGGATTTTAAAGTGAAATCAACACTTTAAATGGGGCTATTAATTGGTAATAAGTAGTTTTAAAAAGGGATATACGCGTTAAGCAGTCAAAGAGGTGAAGGCGAGTTCCAATGGCACTTGGCGGCGAAGGTACCGCTGGAGGAGGATGAGTGGCTGATGCCAAAAAGGCCCCAGAGAGGTTTTTGTAATTTTTTTTTTGTTTTTTTTGCAGCAATTAGCAATGACATCGCAGCAGAGTTGTCAGTGGACACGGGCAGTGTGAACGCAGAGTGCAGTGGTGGTAGCGACTGAGTCAGGAGAAGGACAATGCGGGCGGTCAGTTCAGCAGCACAGAAGGACCACGGCAACATACTGGTAGTAGTAGTAGCAGCACAGCGTCATAGTGCTGGGCAAAAAATTAAATGCACCCGGTGACCCGGGCAGTGTGAACGCAGACAGAGTACATTGGTGGAAGCGACTGAGTCAGGAGGAGGAGGACAATGCGGGCGGTCAGATCAGCAGCAGCAGCACAGAAGGACCATGGCAACATACTGGTGCTAGTAGTAGCAGCACAGCATCATAGTGCTGGCCAAAAAATTAAATGCACCCGGTGACCCAGGCAGTGATAACGCAGACAGAGTACATTGGTGGTACCGTGGTAGCGACTGAGTCAGGAGGAGGAGGAGGACAAAGCGGGCGTTCAGTTCAGCAGCAGCAGCACAGAAGGACCACGGCAACATACTGGTAGTAGTAGTAGCAGCACAGCGTCATAGTGCTGGCCAAAAAATTAAATGCACCCGGTGATCCGGGCAGTGATAACGCAGACAGAGTACATTGGTGGTACCTAGTGTTGGGCGAACATCTAGATGTTCGGGTTCGGGCCGAACAGGCCGAACATGGCCGCGATGTTCGGGTGTTCGACCCGAACTCCGAACATAATGGAAGTCAATGGGGACCCGAACTTTTGTGGTTTGTAAAGCCTCCTTACATGCTACATACCCCAAATTTACAGGGTATGTGAACCTTGGGAGTGGGTACAAGAGGGAAAAAAAATTAGCAAAAAGAGCTTATAGTTTTTGAGAAAATCGATTTTAAAGTTTCAAAGGGAAAACTGTCTTTTAAATGCAGGAAATGTCTGTTTTCTTTGCACAGGTAACATGTTTTTTGTCGGCATGCAGTCATAAATGTAATACATATAAGAGGTTCCAGGAAAAGGGACCGGTAACGCTAACCCAGCAGCAGCACACGTGATGGAACAGGAGGAGGCGCAGGAGGAGAAGGCCACGCCTTGTGAGACACAACAACCCCGGCCTTGCATGAGGGCAAGAAGCGTGCGGATAGCATGCTTTGTACCGCCATGCAGTCATAAATGTAATAAAGATAAGAGGTTCCATAAACAGGGACCGGCAACGCTAACCCAGCAGCAGCAGCAGCACACGTGATGGAACAGGAGGAGGCGCAGGAGGAGAAGGCCACGCTTTGTGAGACACAACAACCCAGGCCTTGCATGAGGACAAAAAGCGTGCGGATAGCATGCTTTTTACCACCATGCAGTCATAAATGTAATAAAGATAAGTGGTTCAATAAACAGGGACCACGCAGCAACACTAACCCAGCAGCAGCAGACGTGATGGAACAGGAGGAGGCGCAGGAGGAGAAGGCCACGCTTTGTGAGACACAACAACCCAGGCCTTGCATGAGGGCAAGAAGCGTGCGGATAGCATGCTTTGTACCGCCATGCAGTCATAAATGTAATAAAGATAAGTGGTTCAATAAACAGGGACCACGCGGCAACGCTAACCCAGCAGCAGCAGACGTGATGGAACAGGAGGAGGCGCAGGAGGAGAAGGCCACGCTTTGTGAGACACAACAACCCAGGCCTTGCATGAGGGCAAGAAGCGTGCGGATAGCATGCTTTGTACCGCCATGCAGTCATAAATGTAATAAAGATAAGTGGTTCAATAAACAGGGACCACGCGGCAACGCTAACCCAGCAGCAGCAGACGTGATGGAACAGGAGGAGGCGCAGGAGGAGAAGGCCACGCTTTGTGAGACACAACAACCCAGGCCTTGCATGAGGGCAAGAAGCGTGCGGATAGCATGCTTTGTACCGCCATGCAGTCATAAATGTAATAAAGATAAGTGGTTCAATAAACAGGGACCACGCGGCAACGCTAACCCAGCAGCAGCAGACGTGATGGAACAGGAGGAGGCGCAGGAGGAGAAGGCCACGCTTTGTGAGACACAACAACCCAGGCCTTGCATGAGGGCAAGAAGCGTGCGGATAGCATGCTTTGTACCGCCATGCAGTCATAAATGTAATAAAGATAAGTGGTTCAATAAACAGGGACCACGCGGCAACGCTAACCCAGCAGCAGCAGACGTGATGGAACAGGAGCAGGCGCAGGAGGAGAAGGCCACGGTTTTTGAGACACAACAACCCAGGCCTTGCATGAGGACAAAAAGCGTGCGGATATAGCAGCAATGCTTTTTGCCGCCATGCAGTCATAAATGTAATACAGATGAGAGGTTCAATAAACAGGGACCGGAAACGCTACACCATCCCAGATGTTCATTGGTCATGTTACTTGGTTGGGGTCCTGGAGTGTTGCGTAGTCATTTCCAATCCAGGATTGATTCATTTTAATTTGAGTCAGACGGTCTGCATTTTCTGTAGAGAGGCGGATACGCCGATCTGTGACGATGCCTCCGGCAGCACTGAAACAGCGTTCCGACATAACGCTGGCTGCCGGGCAAGCCAGCACCTCTATTGCGTACATTGCCAGTTCGTGCCAGGTGTCTAGCTTCGATACCCAATAGTTGAAGGGTGCAGATGGATTGTTCGACACAGCTACGCCATCTGACATGTAGTCCTTGACCATCTTCTCCAGGCGATCGGTGTTGGAGGTGGATCTGCACGCTTGCTGTTCAGTGGGCTGCTGCTGCATGGGTGTCAGAAAATTTTCCCACTCCAAGGACACTGCCGATACCGTTCCCTTTTGGGTACTAGCTGCGGCTTGCGTTGTTTGCTGCCCTCCTGGTCGTCCTGGGTTTGCGGAAGTCAGTCTGTCTGCGTACAACTGGCTAGAGGAGGGGGAGGATGTCAATCTCCTCTCTAAAGTCTCCACAAGGGCCTGCTGCTTCCATTTTGACCTGTCTGACTCTTTCTTCAAGCAGTTTTGGAACATTGTGTTTGTACCGTGGATCCAGAAGGGTATAAACCCAGTAATTGGTGTTGTCCAGAATGCGCACAATGTGTGGGTCACGTTCAATGCAGTCTAGCATGAATTGAGCCATGTGTGCCAGAGTCCTACCAGAATCCTCATCATCCTCTTGTGAGCGTTGTGATAGTTGTTGTGATGCATCATAGTCGTCACCTTCCTCCTGGTCTGCTTCTGCTGACCATTCGCGTTGAATTGTGGAAGTCCAACGTGCACCGCTCTGGCCCTCGTCAGTGGTGGCATGAAATTCCTGCTCCAACTCCAGCTGTTCCTCCTCCTCTTCTTCGTCATAGCTGCTGGGGCCAGCGTTCCCTGAGGCGGATGGCCTGATGTTGGTACCATCACGCTGATCGTTTTCTCCTTCAGATTCCCCCAGTTGCATCATGACAGCTGTTTCCTTGATTTTTAACATCGACCTCTTCAGTAAACACAGCAGTGGTATGGTAATGCTGACTGAAGAGTTGTCACTGCTCACAAGCAACGTGGATTGCTCAAAATTTTGGAGGACTTGGCAGAGGTCCAACATGTTGGCCCAATCGGATCCACAGAAGCTTGGCAGCTGGCCGGATGCGCCTCGGTACTGCGCCGTCATGTACTGGACCACTGCACTCTTCTGCTCGCAAAAGCGGGCTAGCATGTGCAGCGTAGAATTCCAGCGCGTAGGGACATCACACAGCAAGCGATGGTGGGGGAGATTGAAGCGCTCCTGCATCTTGGCGAGTGCCCCCGAAGCAGTACTGGAATTTCTACAATGTTTGGCCACTCGACGCACCTTCAACAGAAGATCGTCCACGCCTGGGTATGTCCTCAGGAACCGCTGAACTACTAGGTTCATCACGTGCGCCAGGCAAGGGATGTGTGTCAGCTTAGCCAACCTTAAAGCGCGAATGAGATTACTCCCATTATCACACACAACCATGCCCGGTTTCAGGTCCAGCGGTGCCAGCCACAAATCCGTCTGTTCCTTTATTCCCCTCCAAATTTCCTCCCCTGTGTGCTGCTTATCCCCAAGGCAGATTAGCTTCAGCAACGCTTGCTGACGCATGCCAACAGCTGTGCTGCACTGCTTCCACGATCCTACTGCTGCTGGGTTAGCGTTTCCGGATGAGGTACAGCTTTGAGATGCGTTGGAGTAGAAGGAGTCAGAGAGGTAGGTGCTGCTGTTGTTATCCAGTGGGAGGGACGGCGGTGCAGCTGTTTGTGGCGTGGGCAACACCCGTGCCGTAGCAGGTGAGGAATCGCTGCCAGGCTCCACAAGGTTCACCCAGTGCGCGGTAAGGGAGATGTATCGACCCTGGCCGAACGCACTCGTCCAGGTGTCAGTGGTGAGGTGAACCTTGCAGGCAACGGCATTCTTCAAGCTTCGGGTTATTTTGCTGACCACGTGCTCATGCAACTCAGGCACTGCAGAGCGCGCAAAGTGGTAGCGGCTGGGAACCACGTAACGTGGGATGGCCACTGACATCATGCCCTTGAAGCTGTTTGTCTCCACCACTCGATATGGCAGCATTTCGCAGGCCAGAAGCTTGGCTATGCTGGCTGTTACTGCCACGGCCCGGGGGTCATTTGCTGGCAATTTCCTCTTGCGCTCAAACATCTCCGAGACAGACAACTGAACCGTAGCGCTGCACACGGAAGGGCTGTTGGTTGTTGTGTTTGATGAACACTGGGAGACCTCAAGAGCACTACTCCGGAAAGTGACAGTGTCAGCGTCGTCTGATGTTTGTGAATGTTGTGAACCACGCAATGGCTGGGCTACTGCTGCTGCTGAGGCGGGTCTGGTGGTGAGTCTGGTGAACCCAAGGGAGGCAGTGTTGTTGCTGGTACCCTGTCCTGACGCGTTTGCCCACAGAGTGGGATGTTTGGATAGCATGTGACGGCTCATGCTGGTGGTGGAGAGGTTGTTAATACTTTTCCCCCTGCTCAGGCGGGTCTTGCACACCTTGCAAATCGCCATGGTAACATCCTCAGTGCAGTCTTCAAAGAAAGCCCAGACTTTGGAGCACCTGCCTCCTTGCTGGCGATTTCTGTTTGCTCCTCTTTTGCCTCTCACTTGAACTTCCACGCTTGTGGTGCCTGAAATTGCGCGCCGCCTACCTTGTGGCACAAGGCGAACTCGTGCAGCAGTGGGTTCTTCAACAGACTCATCTGTGCTGCTGCTACGACGGCGATGTTCTCGTTCACAAACAAAATCTGGGTCTCTGTCCACATTGTCCATACCCTCCTCTTCCATCTCCTCAAACTCGTCATATGTCATTGTGGGCCGCCGCCGTGGAGTAGAGCTCCCCACAACAACCTCTGCGCAGCACACTCCAACGTCGTCTTCCAGATCTTGTCGGCCGACCTCCTGCAATTGCAACCCCTCCTGCCCAAATTGCTTTGGGATTTGGGTTTCCGAGTCCTCCTCGGACTCGCCTTGTATTTCAGTGCGCGGTGCATTTCCCACAGTTAACGGTTGTGAATCCAGGCACAACATTTCTGGCTGTTCCTCCATTGACCTTTGAAAGGTGGAAGTTTGTTGGGCTGGGAATTGCTCCTGCGAATACCCCATTGTGTCCTGAGGTAATTCATCGGACTGGTTATCTGGCAGTTGTGTGCGTGGTGTCGCTGCCGGTTGTGTCAGCTTTGTGCCCACTGGCTCCTTGTAACTGGCTGAGGACTCGGACCTCGTGCGTGATGTGCTGGTGCTGCTTAACCCACTGCTGGACGCTTGAGAGGTCATCCAAGTAATTATCTGGTCCTGTTCTTTTGGATTTGTGAGGGTTGTTGTCCTGGACAACATGGGCGGTATTGAGTGGGTTTTCTTGGGTGCTCCCCTGTGGCCTGTACGTGAACCGTCAGGGGAAACACCTCTTCCCTTGCCCCTCCCTCTTTCACCGGATTTCTTCCTCATTTCACTTATCCTTACAGTACACGCTGACTGGCAGCAGTACAGTGGCAGTACAGAAATGCTATACAGTACCACTATTCCCAGCAGCGACACAGAGCACAATGCTATACAGTGACGGGTGAGCGGTGTACCACTATTCCCAGCAGCGACACATAGCACAATGCTATACAGTGGCGGGTGAGCGGTGTACTACTATTCCCAGCAGACACAGAACAGTAAACAGAATGCTATATAGTGTGGCTGAGCGAGCGGTGTACCACTATTCCCAGCAGACACAGAACAGTAAACAGAATGCTATATAGTGTGGCTGAGCGAGCGGTGTACCACTATTCCCAGCAGACACAGAACAGTAAACAGAATGCTATATAGTGTGGCTGAGCGAGCGGTGTACCACTATTCCCAGCAGACACAGAACAGTGAACAGAATGCTATATAGTGTGGCTGAGCGAGCGGTGTACCACTATTCCCAGCAGACACAGAACAGTGAACAGAATGCTATATAATGTGGCTGAGCGAGGTACACAGAGTGGCAGTAAACAGAATGCTATATAGTGTGGCTGAGCGAGCGGTGTACTACTGTTCCCAGCAGCGACACAATGACAGGGGGGACCCTGGCTAGCGTGGCTGGAGCGCGAACTACCCTGCCTGCCTACCCAAAGCTAAACCCACAGACAAATGGCGGAGATATGACGTGGTTCGGGTATTTATTTACCCGAACCACGTGACAGTTCGGCCAATCAGAGCGCGTTCGGGTCCGAACCACGTGACCCGTTCGGCCAATCACAGCGCTAGCCGAACGTTCGGGGAACGTTCGGCCATGCGCTCTTAGTTCGGCCATGTGGCCGAACGGTTTGGCCGAGCACCGTCAGGTGTTCGGCCGAACTCGAACATCACCCGAACAGGGTGATGTTCTGCAGAACCCGAACAGTGGCGAACACTGTTCACCCAACACTAGTGGTACCGTGGTAGCGACTGAGTCAGGAGGAGGAGAAGGACAAAGCGGGCGTTCAGTTCAGCAGCAGCAGCAGCAGCACAGGAGGACCATGGCAACATACTGGTGCTAGTAGTAGCAGCACAGCGTCATAGTGCTGGCCAAAAAATTAAATGCACCCAGTGACCCGGGCAGTGTGAACGCAGAGTGTAGTAGCGACTGAGTCAGGAGGACAAAGCGGGCGGTCAGTTCAGCAGCTCAGAAGGAGGACCATGGCAACTTACTGGTAGTAGTACCATAACACCAAAAAATTAACCAAGGTAGGCACTAGGCAGGTAGTAACTGTCTTTATAAAGGCAGGCATAGTTAACAACAGCACATGCAGCAGCCACTTCATGTCCCCCTGTGTCCGACAATAGGGGCCAGGAACTCACCTTCCACCCAAGCCTGGTTGATTTTCAGGAAGGTGAGTTTGTCCACAGAGGCGTGGGAGAGCCGAGAGCGCTTCTCTGTGACCACGCCACCGGCCGCACTAAACAACAATAACAATAACAATAATATTTATATAGCGCTTTTCTCCCTGGGGACTAAAGCATCTCTCTGAGAGGACACTGGAAGGAGGGCAGGATAGGAGTTCCAGGGCGTACTGGGAAAGCTCGCTCCAGATGTCCAGTCTCTTGACCCAGTACTCCAAGGGGTCCACGGGGCTGTCGGTGTCATTGAGCCCGCTGGATGACCCCATATAGTCAGACACCATGGTGGTCAGTCATTGCTTGTGCTGGTTGGTGGTGGATGCTGTGGCGGGCACCTCTGTTCTGGGCTGCTGCACTGCATACAGGCTCTTGCTTAGGCTCTTCAGGTCTCCGGGGCGCCAGTTGCTGCTGCTGCTGCTGGTGGTTGTTGTTGTGCTGCTAGTGGCAATGGCAGGCACCTCTTGCTGGCTTGGGAGAGCAGTTACAGTGGGGGTGGAAGGCTGGGGGAATGCTTCCAGTAGTCTGCGCACAAGGGCCTCCTTCAACTCCCTTGTGCGTTGCTCGGTGGTGGATGGCGTCATTAAGTCTCCCAGCTTCCCTTTCAGACGGGGATCAAGCATCAAGGTAATCCAGATGTCCTCCCTTGAACGCATCTGGATCACCCGGGGGTCCCTGCGAAGGCAGCGCAACATGTGCACAGCCATGGGAAACAAGTGGGCCCTGCCAGCAAGATCTTCCTCGTCCTCGCCATTGTCCCATAACGCATGCCTGTCCTCTTCCTGTGCCATGTCGTTGTCCTCCTCAAACCGCCATCCACGTACAACGCCTGCTGCACTCTGCTCCTCCTCCTCCACCTCATTCAGGTTAGGGACCTCCAACTCTTCCACTACCTGCTGTGTAGTGGTGCTCAAATACCCCTTTTTAAAATTCAAGTTTGGTCGAATTCGAATAGTAAATTATTCGAGGTCAGTCGAATATTCGAGTCGAATAATTTTTACTATTCGATTCGACCTCGGACTTCGAGCTCACTATTCGAGTCGGTATTCGAGCTCACTATTCGAGCTGACTATTCGAATTGGCCTTAAATAGCTTCCAACACTTGTTTTGAGGGTGAATGATGCAAGAAACATCTTTTTTTCCAAGTAACAACAGCAAGTGATTATGTGGGGATGTTCCTTTAAAAAAAAATGTGGAAAGAGAAGTTGTGTCCTTAATTTTGTTCAGTAGTGTTACTGTATATACTTGTTCTTCTTCTTCTTTATCTTTCTTCTTCTTCTTCTAGATCTTCTTCTTCTATATCTTCTTCTTCTTCTTCTATATTGTCTTCTTCTTCTTCTTCTTCTTCTTCATCATCTTCTTCTTCTTCTTCTTCATCTTCTTCTTCTTCTTCTTCTTCATCTTCATCTTCTTCATCTTCATCTTCTTCTTCTTCATCTTCTTCTTCTTCATCTTCTTCTTCTTCATCTTCTTCTTCTTCTTCATCATCTTCTTCTTCTTCTTCTTCTTCTTCATCTTCTTCATCTTCATCTTCTTCATCTTCATCTTCTTCTTCTTCTTCTTCTTCTTCTTCATCTTCATCTTCTTCATCTTCTTCTTCTTCTTCTTCATCTTCTTCTTCTTCATCTTCTTCATCTTCTTCATCTTCTTCATCTTCTTCTTCTTTTTCATCTTCTTCTTCATCATCTTCTTCATCTTCTTCTTCATCTTCTTCTTCATCTTCATCTTCTCCTTCTCCTTCTTTTTCAATATCGTCTTCTTCTTCTTCACGTATTTCTCTTTTCAATTTTTTTTAAAGAAATGCAGCTATTTTTGAGCGTAACAAATAGCTGGTGGGCGCACGCATGTTGGAAGCGCCATTGTATGTGCTCCCTGGCAGTGGAAACACAAAGACAGCAGGAGGTAAATTCAGCAGCAGGAGGAGGAGGATGAGTGTGTGGCAGCAGGCAGTCAATGAGGCAGGCAGCTCGCCGTGACATAATAGCCCTGGTACCTAGCGGTGATACCAGGGCTGTAAATAAACACAACAGGAGGTCCCAGACAGCGGTCGTGCAGCCCACATTGTGTCCAATACACAATTGGGACAACACAGTTCAACCCGGGCACCTCAGAAAAATTAAACCTTTTTTTTTTTTTTTAATGGTTTGTTTGGTTTTGGTTTTGCAACCAATATAGCTATTGTTTGACGTAATAGCTGGTGGCAGAGTGGCAGCAGAAGGTAATTCTGTGTACCCTGGCAGTGGGAAACACAGACAGACAGCAACAGCAGCAGGAGGAATGGAGGAGTAATGTGAGCAGCTATTGTTTGACGTAATAGCTGGTGGCAGAGTGGCAGCAGAAGGTAAATCATCTGTGTAGTGTACCCTGGCAGTGGGAAACACAGACAGACAGCAGCAGCAGCAGCAGCAGGAGGAGGTATGGAGGAGTAGTGTGAGTGTGGCAGCAGGTAGGCAGCGTGACATAATAGCCCTGGTACCTAGCGGTGATACCAGGGCTGTAAATAAACACAACAGGAGGTCCCAGACAGCGGTCGTGCAGCCCACATTGTGTCCAATACACAACTGGGACAACACAGTTTTCAACCCGGGCACCTCAGAAAAATTAAACCTTTTTTTTTTTTAATGGTTTGTTTGGTTTTGGTTTTGCAACCAATATAGCTATTGTTTGACGTAATAGCTGGTGGCAGAGTGGCAGCAGAAGGTAATTCTGTGTACCCTGGCAGTGGGAAACACAGACAGACAGCAATAGCAGCAGGAGGAATGGAGGAGTAATGTGAGCAGCTATTGTTTGACGTAATAGCTGGTGGCAGAGTGGCAGCAGAAGGTAAATCATCTGTGTAGTGTACCCTGGCAGTGGGAAACACAGACAGACAGCAGCAGCAGCAGCAGGAGGAGGTATGGAGGAGTAGTGTGAGTGTGGCAGCAGGTAGGCAGCGTGACATAATAGCCCTGGTACCTAGCGGTGATACCAGGGCTGTAAATAAACACAACAGGAGGTCCCAGACAGCGGTCGTGCAGCCCACATTGTGTCCAATACACAACTGGGACAACACAGTTTTCAACCCGGGCACCTCAGAAAAATTAAACCTTTTTTTTTTTTTAATGGTTTGTTTGGTTTTGGTTTTGCAACCAATATAGCTATTGTTTGACGTAATAGCTGGTGGCAGAGTGGCAGCAGAAGGTAATTCTGTGTACCCTGGCAGTGGGAAACACAGACAGACAGCAACAGCAGCAGGAGGAATGGAGGAGTAATGTGAGCAGCTATTGTTTGACGTAATAGCTGGTGGCAGAGTGGCAGCAGAAGGTAAATCATCTGTGTAGTGTACCCTGGCAGTGGGAAACACAGACAGACAGCAGCAGCAGGAGGAGGTATGGAGGAGTAGTGTGAGTGTGGCAGCAGGTAGGCAGCGTGACATAATAGCCCTGGTACCTAGCGGTGATACCAGGGCTGTAAATAAACACAACAGGAGGTCCCAGACAGCGGTCGTGCAGCCCACATTGTGTCCAATACACAACTGGGACAACACAGTTTTCAACCCGGGCACCTCAGAAAAATTAAACCTTTTTTTTTTTTTTAATGGTTTGTTTGGTTTTGGTTTTGCAACCAATATAGCTATTGTTTGACGTAATAGCTGGTGGCAGAGTGGCAGCAGAAGGTAATTCTGTGTACCCTGGCAGTGGGAAACACAGACAGACAGCAACAGCAGCAGGAGGAATGGAGGAGTAATGTGAGCAGCTATTGTTTGACGTAATAGCTGGTGGCAGAGTGGCAGCAGAAGGTAAATCATCTGTGTACCCTGGCAGTGGGAAACACAGACAGACAGCAGCAGCAGCAGCAGGAGGAGGTATGGAGGAGCAGTGTGAGTGTGGCAGCAGGTACGCAGCGTGACATAATAGCCCTGGTACCTAGCGGTGATACCAGGGCTGTAAATAAACACAACAGGAGGTCCCAGACAGCGGTCGTGCAGCCCACATTGTGTCCAATACACAACTGGAACAACACAGTTTTCAACCCGGGCACCTCAGAAAAATTAAACCTTTTTTTTTTTTAATGGTTTGTTTGGTTTTGGTTTTGCAACCAATATAGCTATTGTTTGACGTAATAGCTGGTGGCAGAGTGGCAGCAGAAGAAGGTAATTCTGTGTACCCTGGCAGTGGGAAACACAGACAGACAGCAGCAGCAGGAGGAGGAATGGAGGAGTAGGCGAGCAGCTATTGTTTGACGTAATAGCTGGTGGCAGAGTGGCAGCAGAAGGTAAATCATCTGTGTACCCTGGCAGTGGGAAACACAGACAGACAGCAGCAGCAGCAGCAGGAGGAGGTATGGAGGAGCAGTGTGAGTGTGGCAGCAGGTAGGCAGCGTGACATAATAGCCCTGGTACCTAGCGGTGATACCAGGGCTGTAAATAAACACAACAGGAGGTCCCAGACAGCGGTCGTGCAGCCCACATTGTGTCCAATACACAACTGGAACAACACAGTTTTCAACCCGGGCACCTCAGAAAAATTAAACCTTTTTTTTTTTTAATGGTTTGTTTGGTTTTGGTTTTGCAACCAATATAGCTATTGTTTGACGTAATAGCTGGTGGCAGAGTGGCAGCAGAAGAAGGTAATTCTGTGTACCCTGGCAGTGGGAAACACAGACAGACAGCAGAAGGGCAGTACACAGCAGCCCACTGTAGGTGTAAAATGTGTGGCTGCAGGCGACGTAATAGTCAAAGTGAACCAGGCTGGCTTAGTGAGCAGGAGCCAGGAGGTGGTAAAGGATGGTAAGGCACATTAACGATGGTTCCGGCAGCCAGTTCATGCCCCCCTCTCGCCGACAACAGGGGCCAGGAACTCGCCTTCCACCCACGCCTGGTTCATCTTGAGAAACATCAGTCTGTCCACAGACTTGTGAGACAGACGTGAGCGTTTCTCGGTGACCACGCCACCAGCTGCACTGAAGCAGCGCTCGGACAGCACGCTGGAAGGGGGGCAGGACAGCACTTCCAGGGCGTACTGCGCCAGCTCGCTCCAGATCTCCATGCTTTTGACCCAATACTCCATGGGATCAACAGGGGCATCGCTGTCAAGCCCGCTGTACGACCCCATGTAGTCAGCCACCATGCGGGTCAGGCGCTGGCTGTGACCGGAGGAGGATGCTGCTGCATGCATCTCCTCTGTAGTCACTGCTGCCGGAGCCTCTACAGTCCTGTAGAGCTCGTGGCTGAGAGACAGCAGGTCTGTGGGGCGCTTGCTGCTGCTGGATGCAGGCACCTGCTGCTGCCTCTGTGCTGGCTGCTGGACAGTGGGGGTGGAAGGCTGGGGGAAGGCTTCCTCCAAGCGCTCAACAAGGGCCTGCTGCAAGCTCCTTGTTTGTTGCGCTGGGTCTCCTCCTGCAGGCGGCAGGAACTGGCTCAACTTCCCCTTGAGGCGTGGGTCCAACATCATGCTGATCCAGATGTCCTCCCTCTGCTTCATCTGGATCACCCTGGGGTCCCTGCGCAGGCACGTCAGCATGTGCGCTGCCATTGGGAAGAGGCGGGTTACGTCTGCTGGCACATCGACGTCAGTGCTGTCCTCATCCTCCTCCTCTGCCGCCTCATCCTCTCTCCACCCCCGCACCAACTCAGCTGCGCTGTGCTGATCCCCCTCATCAGCAGCCAGGTCAGGGACCTCCACCAAGTCCTCCTCCTCCTCCCCCTCAGAGGTGGACTGCGCAGCTGGTTGCCGCTCCTGCTGGTCCAAGGCTGCCGCTCCCTGTTCCAGCAAAGCATCGAGGGCCCTGTTCAGCAGAGAAACCAGGGGCACCCACTCGCAGACCATAGCATGGTCCCTGCTCACCATGTTTGTGGCCTGCAGGAAGGGAGCCAGCACAAAGCACACCTGCTGCATGTGCCTCCAGTCATCATCGGGGACGATGGACGGGATGTTGCTGGTCTTGTCCCTTCTCTGAGCTGCGGAAACAGTGGCCAGGGCAAGGTACTGTTTGACAGCGTGCCTCTGTTCAACCAGACGCTCCAACATCGCCAGGGTGGAGTTCCAGCGAGTCGGAACGTCAAGGATCAGTCGATGGCGTGGCAGATCCAGCTCCTTTTGCACGTCTTCCAGGCTCGCACAGGCTGCAGCCGAGCGCCGGAAGTGACGCACAACATTCCTTGCCGTTTCCAGCAGTTCGCCCATCCCCTGGTAGGTGCGCAGGAACTTCTGCACCACCAGGTTCAGCACGTGGGCAAGACAGGGGATGTGGGTCAGGTTTCCCCTGTCTATTGCGGCAACCAGATTGGCCCCATTGTCGGCCACCACCTCTCCGACTCTGAGGCCTCTGGGGGTCAGCCAAATCCTCTCCTGCTCCTGGAGTTTGGCCAACACATGGGTTGCCGTCAGCTTGGTCTTCCCAAGGCTGACCAAGTGCAGCAGCGCTTGGCAGTGGCGGGCCTTCACGCTGCTGCTGAGGCGGGGGGTTTGGCCAGGTGTGCCGGAGGATGGCAGAGGATCGGAGGAACCTGCTGCAGTTCCCCTGACCCTGCGGGGTGGCACCACCCACTGTGTTGCTGCTGCTGCTGTGCCCGCTGCTGCTCTCCCATCCTCACCCCCTTCCACCAAGCTGACCCAGTGGACAGTGAAGGACAGGTAGCGGCCTGTCCCGAAGCGGCTGCTCCAGGAGTCCATGGTGACGTGGACCCTTTCACCAACCGCGTGCTCCAGCCCTCGCTCCACATTGGCCATCACAAAGCGGTGCAGTGCAGGAATGGCCTTGCGGGCAAAGAAGTGTCTGCTGGGGAGCTGCCAGTCTGGGGCTGCGCAAGCAAGCAGCGCACGAATGTCGCTCCCCTCCTGCACGAGCGTGTACGGCAGGAGTTGGGAGCACATGGCCCGTGCCAGCAAGTCGTTCAGCTGCCGCACGCGACGGCTGCTGGGAGGCAGAGCCCTAACCACCCCCTGGAAGGACTCGCTCAAAAGGCTCTGGCGTGGCCTTTTGCTGACACGGGAATCAGCAGACACAGCAGAGGAGGCCACTGAGGACTGGCTGCCAGAACAGGCCTCAGTGTCGGCGGCAGGAGTTGCAGAGGGGGGAGGAGCAGTGCGTTTCCGCACTCCTGCTGGTGCTGCTGGAGGAGCAGGAGGGCGGGTGGCTGCTGTTGCTGCTGCTGCTGCTGAAGGCTGTGCAGTGATGGGTGTGGTGCCACTGCCAGCACCAGATGCCTTCAGCCTCTGGAACTCCTCATGCTGGTGGAAATGTTTAGCCGCAAGGTGGTTGATGAGCGAGCTGGTGCTGAACTTTAAGGGGTCTGCACCTCTGCTCAACTTCCGCTGACAGTGGTTGCAAGTGGCGTACTTGCTGTACACAGTGGGCATGGTGAAAAACCGCCAGATTGGTGACAGAAACATCCCCCTACGGCATGGAAGCGCTGCTGCCTGTCTCCCTGTGGTGGTTGGGGGGGGGCTTGGGTGCGGCTGGTGGTGGTACTGGCTGATGCTGCTGCTGCTGCTGCTGAGCCTGAGACACCAGCAGGCTGTGGGACGCTGCCAATGCTTGCAATGATGCGCCTCCTTGCAAGGCCCACAAGCGCATCCTCCTCCTCCTCCTCAGAGCTGCTGAGGACGACATCCCCTGGAGGTGGTGGCACCCAGTCTCTGTCTGTCACCGGGTCATCATCATCATGCCCCTCCTGAAACATGTCCTGCTGGGATGATGACCCCCCAAACTCCTCTCCTGATGCATGGATGGGACGCTTGACTGTCGCCACAGTCTTGCTGTCCAATCCCTCCTCCCCCAAAGTGCCCATCAGCATCTCCTCCTCAAAATCGCCAACAACAGCAGACAATACCCTGATGGTGCCTGGGGTAAAAAGACTGCTGAGTGACAGGTCGGCGACTGATGGTGAACTGGCCTCCTCCCCAGGCCCTGCTGGGCGGCTGCTGCGAACAGGGGTGGTGGTGGTGGTGGTGGTGGTGGTGGTGAGGGTGGAGGCCTCGGATGCAGAGCTGATGGCGGGCTGCTCATCCTCCGTCATGAGTTGCACCACAGTGTCTGCATCCTTTTCCTCAATGGGACGTTTCCGACCCAGCTGGAGGAAAATGGGAGCAGGTGCTACACGCTGCTGCTGCTGTGTCTCTGCAGCGTGAGTTGCAGATGCTCCTGCTGGGCGGCGCCCAAGGCGTCCACGGCCAGTGGCTATGGGAGGAATGTTAGCCACTGACGCTGCTGCTGCGGAACTGTGCATGGTGGCGCGCCCGCGGCCGCGGCTTGCCACAATGCTGCTCCCTCTCCTCCTGATTCCCTTGCTGCCCTTCCCCTTGCCCAAACCGCGCTGGCTGCCACTTCCAGACATCTTCAATGTTTTGGGCGTATAGACAAAAGTTTTTTAAAAGGGCGGGTGAAAAGTGGGGTACTTTAATGGAGTGGGTTGGTTGGTGAGGTGACTGAGTGAGTGTCCCCTAGTACAGTAAGTAAGTAGTAACAGTCAGGAAGTACAACTAGCAGTTACAATAATCAGTAGTAATCACAAGTAAATTTAGTGTGTGTACACTCAGACAGTGAGTGCACGCACGCAGGAGCTAGTAGCCTATGAACACAGTGACTGAGTGTCCTAGACTCCTAGTACAGTAAGAGTAAGTAGTAACAGTAAGTAGAACTAACTTATTACAATAATCAATCAGCGATCAGAAGGAAATGGAGTGTGGGTGTGTGTACACTCAGACAGTGAGTGCACGCACGCAGGAGCTAGTAGCCTATGAACACAGTGACTGAGTGTCCTAGACTCCTAGTACAGTAAGAGTAAGTAGTAACAGTAAGTACAACTAACTAATTACGATAATCAATCAGCGATCAGAAGGAAATAGAGTGTGTGTTGTGTGTGTACACTCAGACAGTGAGTGCACGCACGCAGGAGCTAGTAGCCTATGAACACAGTGACTGAGTGTCCTAGACTCCTAGTACAGTAAGAGTAAGTAGTAACAGTAAGTAGAACTAACTAATTACAATAATCAATCAGCGATCAGAAGGAAATGGAGTGTGGGTGTGTGTACACTCAGACAGTGAGTGCACGCACGCAGGAGCTAGTAGCCTATGAACACAGTGACTGAGTGTCCTAGACTCCTAGTACAGTAAGAGTAAGTAGTAACAGTAAGTAGAACTAACTAATTACAATAATCAATCAGCGATCAGAAGGAAATGGAGTGTGGGTGTGTGTACACTCAGACAGTGAGTGCACGCACGCAGGAGCTAGTAGCCTATGAACACAGTGACTGAGTGTCCTAGACTCCTAGTACAGTAAGAGTAAGTAGTAACAGTAAGTAGAACTAACTAATTACAATAATCAATCAGCGATCAGAAGGAAATGGAGTGTGGGTGTGTGTACACTCAGACAGTGAGTGCACGCA
The DNA here is from genome assembly GCF_040937935.1 of Hyperolius riggenbachi. Lineage (NCBI taxonomy): Eukaryota > Metazoa > Chordata > Amphibia > Anura > Hyperoliidae > Hyperolius > Hyperolius riggenbachi. The sequence goes on from NC_090651.1 coordinate 370,294,755, forward strand.
CGCAGGAGCTAGTAGCCTATGAACACAGTGACTGAGTGTCCTAGACTCCTAGTACAGTAAGAGTAAGTAGTAACAGTAAGTAGAACTAACTAATTACAATAATCAATCAGCGATCAGAAGGAAATGGAGTGTGGGTGTGTGTACACTCAGACAGTGAGTGCACGCACGCAGGAGCTAGTAGCCTATGAACACAGTGACTGAGTGTCCTAGACTCCTAGTACAGTAAGAGTAAGTAGTAACAGTAAGTAGAACTAACTAATTACAATAATCAATCAGCGATCAGAAGGAAATAGAGTGTGGGTGGTGTGTGTACACTCAGACAGTGAGTGCACGCACGCAGGAGCTAGTAGCCTATGGACAGTGACTGAGTGTCCTAGACTCCTAGTACAGTAAGAGTAAGTAGTAACAGTAAGTACAACTAACTAATTACGATAATCAATCAGCGATCAGAAGGAAATGGAGTGTGGGTGTGTGTACACTCAGACAGTGAGTGCACACACGCAGGAGCTAGTAGCCTATGGACAGTGACTGAGTGTCCTAGACTCCTAGTACAGTAAGAGTAAGTAGTAACAGTAGGTAAACTAACTAATTACGATAATCAATCAGCGATCAGAAGGAAATGGAGTGTGGGTGTGTGTACACTCAGACAGTGAGTGCACGCACGCAGGAGCTAGTAGCCTATGGACAGTGACTGAGTGTCCTAGACTCCTAGTACAGTAAGAGTAAGTAGTAACAGTAAGTACAACTAACTAATTACGATAATCAATCAGCGATCAGAAGGAAATAGAGTGTGTGTTGTGTGTGTACACTCAGACAGTGAGTGCAGTGCGCACACGCAGGAGCTAGTAGCCTATATGAACAGTGACAGTGAGTGTCCCTACGGGTACAGTAAGAGTAAGTAGTAAGTAAGTACAACTAACTAACAATAATCTATCAGTAATCAGAAGGAAATAGAGTGTGTGTACACACAGACAGTGAGTGAGTGCACACACGCAGGAGCTAGCTAGTAGCCTATAAACAGTGACAGTCAGTGAGTGTCCTACTCCTAGTACAGTATAACTACAATACTATTAGTAAAGGACAGCAGAAATACTGGTATAGATGAGAGAAATAAACAGAGGACAGCTGCCCACAGAGGCAAGGCCCCCCTGAGGCCTAAACCTGTAAGCTTGCAGCAGCTGCCTGTCTCTAATGTAACACACAAGCTACTAACTAAAATACAATGTCTAAATAACTAACAACAATATAGGTGTGTATAGGAGGTGTATGTGAGCAAAAACGCTAGGTAAATGACCACAATAAAGCTCTTGCTAAGCCAAAGCACAAAGGAGCAACTCTCTCTCTGTACAAGTCTCAGGCAAGCACGGAGAAACGGAACATGGCGGCCGCTATTTATAGGGTAGGGGCTGGCCAGGGTCCCCCTCTGTGATTGGCTGCCGTCAGAGGGCCTGGGAGCCCTCTGATTGGCTCTAAGGACATCAATCTGGGCTATGACGCTATTCGAGCTCGGTACCGAGCTCGAATAGCACCGTTTTGCTCGAATAGCTCGAATAGTGAATGGGCTATTCGAGTGTACTCGGATAGCCCATTCGAATAGCTCCAGCTATTCGGAGCTCGAATACCGAGCTCGAATAGCTGGAAAAGAGCTCGAATATTCGAGCTACTCGAATATTCGAGCTCTGCTGAGCACCACTGCTGCTGTGAGCCCTCCTCTGAGCTGGACTGTGCTGCCATCTGCTCCTGTTCTTCCAACTGCCTCAGGGCTTCATCCCCACGCTCAATTAAATTGTCCATTGCCTGCTCCAGTAGACAAACCAAGGGCACCCACTGGCACACAGAGGCCCGCTCCTCACTGACCATCTTGGTTGCCTCCAGGAAGGGACTCAGCACCAGGCATACTTGCTGCATCAGTGTCCACTGAGTGGCAGTAATCATGGGGACTTGCTGGTTGCTGGGGACACTTGGGTCTAGCATGTAGGCCCTAAGAGCCAGCCTGTGCTGACACAGCCGCTCCAACATGGCCAGAGTCGAATTCCAGCGAACTGGCATGTCGATGATCATCCGGTGTTGTGGCCTTTCATACTGCTGCTGTAAGGTGGACAAGAGTGCAGAGGCAGTGGCTGACAGGCGGAAAAAGCGTACCACCGCCCGGGCATCCTGCAGCAGCTCGCTCATCCCCTGGTAGGTGCGCAAGAAGCGCTGCACCACAAGATTGAGCACGTGGGCCAAGCAGGGGATGTGCTGGAGGTTTCCCTGCTGCACTGCTGCCACCAGGTTGGCCCCGTTATCGGCTGCCACATACCCCACTTCCAGGCCTCTGGGGGTCAGCCACCTCCGCTCCTGCTTCCTGAGGGCGGCCAGGACGTTGGTGGCCGTAAGCCTCTCCTTCCCCAGGGTCACCAATTTTAAAAGGGCTTGGCAGTGCCGAGGCTTGGCGCTGCTGCTGCCGAGGCGGCCTTGCTTTCCGGGTGCAGAGGGAGTGTCGTGACAGGACCCTTCTGCATCCCCCCTGATCCCGCGTGGTGGCACCACTAGCTGGGCTGATGCGCTCTTGTCCTCCCTCCCTTCCATCAGTGTCACCCAGTGGGCCGTAAAGGATAGAGTTGGGCCGAACCTCCGATTTTAGGTTCGCGAACCTGGTTCGCGAACTTCCGCGGAAGGTTCGGTTCGCGTTAAAGTTCGCGAACCGCAATAGACTTTAATGGGGATGTGAACGTTGAAAAAAAAAAAAAATTATGCTGGCCACAAAAGTGATGGAAAAGATGTTTCAAGGGGTCTAACACCTGGAGGGGGGCATGGCGGAGTGGGATACATGCCAAAAGTCCCGGGGAAAAATCTGGATTTGACGCAAAGCAGCGTTTTAAGGGCAGAAATCACATTGAATGCTAAATGACAGGCCTAAAGTGCTTTCAAACATCTTGCATGTGTATACATCAATCAGGTAGTGTAATTAAGGTACTGCTTCACACTGACACACCAAACTCACCGTGTAACGCACCGCAAACAGCTGTTTGTGTAGTGACGGCCGTGCTGGACTGGTGCGCACCATGGCGAGAGTGCAGGTTTTGGTGGCTTTACAGCCCATATGGTCGCCTGGCTGATGTAGCTGAATGACAGAACAGTGACTGTCCAGCTGATCAAATTTGGTCTGACCACAATGAGGCAACGACCTTATTATCGTGGGTGTGCCCCCCGAGACATTCATCTAGGCGCCGGTCATTGCTTCATTGTGATACGCAAGCCCCTTCACCACGGCAAGGTAATGATCACGAAGGGGAATGGGCGCATGTACATGCCTTTTCTTTTGTTGTTGCAGCTGCCCGCAGTGCAGCCAGAAAAATTAGGCAGTCATGTACACGCACCAGAAAAATTATTACAGCGGCCGCTGCTAGCAGCGGCCTAAAAAATTCAGCAATCCGCCTGGAGTCCCGGACCCTGTTGGTGGTGGCGGAGAAGGTAGTCAAGCGGCCTGCAGGCAGACATGCTGTGTGGAGGGACTGGGAGCGACTTAGTCTTCTTGGGGCAGGCCAGGCAGCCAGTCACACGGCGTGCAGGCAAAGATGCTGTGTGTGCGGGGACTGACTTAGTCTTGGGGCGGGCAGCAGCCCTCCGGGATCCATGCCTCATTCATTTTGATAAAGGTGAGGTACTTAACACTTTTGTGACTTAGGCGACTTCTCTTCTCTGTGACAATGCCTCCAGCTGCGCTGAAGGTCCTTTCTGACAGGACGCTTGCGGCAGGGCAGGAGAGAAGTTGGATGGCAAATTGGGACAGCTCTGGCCACAGGTCAAGCCTGCGCACCCAGTAGTTCAAGGGTTCCTCATCGCTGTTCACAGCAGTGTCTACATCCACACTTAAGGCCAGGTAGTCGGCTACCTGCCGTTCCAGGCGTTGGTGGAGGGTGGATCCGGAAGGGCTACGGCGAGGCGTTGGACTAAAGAACGTCCGCATGTCCGACATCACCATGAGATCGCTGGAGCGTCCTGTCTTTGACTGCGTGGACACGGGAGGAGGATTAGTGGCAGTGGTACCTTGCTGGCGTTGTGCCGTCACATCACCCTTAAAGGCATTGTAAAGCATAGTTGACAGCTGGTTCTGCATGTGCTGCATCCTTTCCACCTTCCGGTGAGTTGGTAACAGGTCCGCCACTTTGTGCCTGTACCGAGGGTCTAGTAGTGTGGCCACCCAGTACAGGTCATTCCCCTTGAGGTTTTTTATACGGGGGTCCCTCAACAGGCAGGACAGCATAAAAGACGACATCTGCACAAAGTCGGATCCAGTACCCTCCATCTCCTCTTGCTCTTCCTCAGTGACGTCAGGTAAGTCAACCTCCTCCCCCCAGCCGCGAACAATACCACGGGAAGGTTGAGCAGCACAAGCCCCTTGCGATGCCTGCTGAGGTTGTTCTCCTGCCGCTGTCCCCTCCTCCTCCTCCTCCTCCTCCTCCTCCCCCAAAGAAACACCTTGCTCATCATCCTCTGAGTCTGACTCGTCTTCTGCACACGACTTCTCTTCTTCCTCCTCCTCCCCCCTCTGTGCTGCCGCAGGTGTTGAGGAAACAGCTGGGTCTGATGAAAATTGGTCCCATGCCTGTTCCTGCCGTAACGGTTCCTGGTCACGCTCATTCACAGCTTCATCCGCCACTCTACGCACAGCACGCTCCAAGAAGTAAGCGTAGGGAATTAAGTCGCTGATGGTGCCCTCACTGCGGCTCACCAGGTTGGTCACCTCCTCAAACGGCCGCATGAGCCTGCATGCATTCTCCATCAGTGTCCAGTTGTCGGGCCAGAACATCCCCATCTTCCCAGACTGTTTCCTTCTACTGTAGTTGTAGAGGTAGTGGGTCACGGCTTTCTTCTGTTCTAGCAGGCGGGAGAACATGAGCAGGGTCGAGTTCCAGCGAGTCGGGCTATCGCAAATGAGGCGTCTCACCGGCATGTTGTTTTTGCGCTGAATTTCCGCAAAGCGTGCCATGGCTGTGTAAGACCGCCTCAAATGCCCACAGAACTTCCTGGCCTGCTTCAGGACATTCGCTAAGCCAGGGTACTTTGCCACAAATCTTTGAACCACTAGATTCATGACATGTGCCATGCAGGGTATGTGTGTCAGCTTCCCCATATGCAAAGCGGCAAGCAGATTGCTGCCGTTGTCGCACACCACGTTGCCTATCTCCAGGTGGTGCGGGGTCAGCCACTCATCCACCTGTTTCTTAAGAGCAGCCAGGAGAGCTGCTCCAGTGTGACTCTCCGCTTTGAGACAAGACATGTCTAAGATGGCGTGACACCGTCTTACCTGGCATGCAGCATAGGCCCTGCGGAGCTTGGGCTGTGTAGCTGGAGAGGAGAACTGCCACTCAGCCAAGGAGGAGGAGGACAGCGAAGAGCATGTAGCAGGAGGAGAGGAGGTGGCAGGAGGCCTGCCTGCAAGCCGTGGAGGTGTCACAATTTGGTCCGCTGCGCCCTGCTTGCCATCGTTCACCACCAGGTTCACCCAATGGGCTGTGTAGGTAATGTAGCGGCCCTGCCCGTGCTTGGCAGACCAGGCATCCGTGGTCAGGTGTACCCTTGACCCAACGCTCTTCGCAAGAGATGACACCACTTGCCTCTCAACTTCACGGTGCAGTTGGGGTATGGCCTTTCTCGAAAAATAAGTGCGGCCTGGCATCTTCCACTGCGGTGTTCCGATGGCCACAAATTTACGGAAGGCCTCAGAGTCCACCAGCCGGTATGGTAACAGCTGCCGAGCTAACAGTTCCGCCACGCCAGCTGTCAGACGCCGGGCAAGGGGGTGACTGGCCGAAATTGGCTTCTTCCGCTCAAACATTTCCTTCACGGACACCTGACTGCTGCTGTGGGCAGAGGAGCAGGAACCGCTCAAGGGCAGAGGCGGAGTGGAGGAGAGTGCCTGTGAAGGTGGAAGGGAGAAAGCGGCAGAAGCAGATAATGCACCTGATGGAGGAGGAAGAGGAGAAGGAGGGTGGCTTTGCTTTTGTGTGCTGCTGCTGCTTTTGCTCAGGTGGCCATCCCATTGCTGTTTGTGCCTTTTCTCCAGGTGCCTTCGTAAGGCACTTGTCCCTACGTGAGTGTTGGCCTTTCCACGGCTCAATTTTTGTTGGCAGAGCGAACAGATGGCTTTGGTCCGATCTGAGGCACACACATTAAAAAATTTCCACACCGCTGAGCCACCCTGGGATGTGGGCACTATGGGGACCTCAGCAGCTGATGCTGAAGGGCAAGTTGGCTGGCTGTACATAGGTGGCGATACATGGTGCCGGACTCTGCCACCAGCTGTTTCTGACGAAGAGCTGCCCCAGCTTCTTTCAGCAACTTCTCTCCTCCTACTACTCTCTGACTCCCCCTCTGAACTGTCCCCCTCTTCATCTCCTCTATTGGGAACATACAGAGGATCCCTATCATCGTCATCATCGTAATCATCCTGCCCAGCTTCGCTTGACTCAGAAAAATCCAAACATGCACCATCAGTAGGTCCTTCATCCTCCTTACACGTTACATCCATAGTGTTTCCGCGTAACGAAGACATATGAGCTGGTGAAAATTAATCTGGCTGTAACAACAATGGCTGTGCATCAGTGATTTCACCACTAAATAATTCTTGCGAAGTGTCAAATGCAGCGGAAGTGGTGCTAGTAGTAGCGCTGGTGGCTGAGCAAGATGAGGTGTTCTGTGTCGCTAAATACTCAACCACGTCCTGACAATCTTGGGACGTGATGGGACGTGCCTTCTTCCGAGCACTGTACTGTGGGCCAGGTCCACACGAAATTACATTTACACAACCTCGCGCAGACCTGCCGGGTGGCCTTCCTCTGGCTCTGGCACTACCTCTTCCTCTACCTGTTTTGTCCATATCGGGTATGCACGGAGTGGTATATCACACTGCGTGCACTCACGTAGGTAGGTGGGTTCACTTAACTGCACAGGTATGCGCACTGATGCGGTGGGTTCACTGAACAGAACAGGTATACAGTGGCGGGTTCACAGAACAGGTATGCAGTGGCAGGTTCACTGAACACAACAGGTATGCAGTGGCAGGTTCACTGAACACAACAGGTATGCAGTGGCGGGTTCACTGAACAGGTATACAGTGGCGGGTTCACTGAACAGAACAGGTATGCAGTGGCGGGTTCACTAAACAGAACAGGTATACAGTGGCGGGTTCACTAAACAGAACAGGTATACAGTGGCGGGTTCACAGAACAGGTATGTAGTGGCAGGTTCACTGAACACAACAGGTATGCAGTGGCAGGTTCACTGAACACAACAGGTATGCAGTGGCGGGTTCACTGAACAGGTATACAGTGGCAGGTTCACTAAACAGAACAGGTATACAGTGGCGGGTTCACTAAACAGAACAGGTATACAGTGGCGGGTTCACAGAACAGGTATGCAGTGGCAGGTTCACTGAACACAACAGGTATGCAGTGGCGGGTTCACTGAACAGGTATACAGTGGCGGGTCCACTGAACAGAACAGGTATGCAGTGGCGGGTTCACTGAACAGGTATACAGTGGCGGGTTCACTGAACAGAACAGGTATGCAGTGGCGGGTTCACTAAACAGAACAGGTATACAGTGGCGGGTTCACAGAACAGGTATGCAGTGGCAGGTTCACTGAACACAACAGGTATGCAGTGGCAGGTTCACTGAACACAACAGGTATGCAGTGGCGGGTTCACTGAACAGAACAGGTATACAGTGGCGGGTTCACTAAACAGAACAGGTATACAGTGGCAGGTTCACAGAACAGGTATGCAGTGGCAGGTTCACTGAACACAACAGGTATGCAGTGGCGGGTTCACTGAACAAGTATACAGTGGCGGGTCCACTGAACAGAACAGGTATGCAGTGGCGGGTTCACTGAACAGGTATACAGTGGCGGGTCCACTGAACAGAACAGGTATGCAGTGGCGGGTTCACTAAACAGAACAGGTATACAGTGGCGGGTTCACTAAACAGAACAGGTATACAGTGGCGGGTTCACAGAACAGGTATGCAGTGGCAGGTTCACTGAACACAACAGGTATGCAGTGGCGGGTTCACTGAACAGGTATACAGTGGCGGGTCCACTGAACAGAACAGGTATGCAGTGGCGGGTTCACTAAACAGAACAGGTATACAGTGGCGGGTTCACTAAACAGAACAGGTATACAGTGGTGGGTTCACAGAACAGGTATGCAGTGGCAGGTTCACTGAACACAACAGGTATGCAGTGGCGGGTTCACTGAACAGGTATACAGTGGCGGGTCCACTGAACAGAACAGGTATGCAGTGGCGGGTTCACTAAACAGAACAGGTATACAGTGGCGGGTTCACTAAACAGAACAGGTATACAGTGGCGGGTTCACAGAACAGGTATGCAGTGGCAGGTTCACTGAACACAACAGGTATGCAGTGGCGGGTTCACTGAACAGGTATACAGTGGCGGGTCCACTGAACAGAACAGGTATGCAGTGGCGGGTTCACTGAACAGGTATACAGTGGCGGGTCCACTGAACAGAACAGGTATGCAGTGGCGGGTTCACTAAACAGAACAGGTATACAGTGGCGGGTTCACAGAACAGGTATGCAGTGGCAGGTTCACTGAACACAACAGGTATGCAGTGGCGGGTTCACTGAACAGGTATACAGTGGCGGGTCCACTGAACAGAACAGGTATGCAGTGGCGGGTTCACTGAACAGGTATACAGTGGCGGGTCCACTGAACAGAACAGGTATGCAGTGGCGGGTTCACTAAACAGAACAGGTATACAGTGGCGGGTTCACAGAACAGGTATGCAGTGGCAGGTTCACTGAACACAACAGGTATGCAGTGGCGGGTTCACTGAACAGGTATGCAGTGGCGGGTCCACTGAACAGAACAGGTATGCAGTGGCGGGTTCACTGAACAGGTATACAGTGGCGGGTCCACTGAACAGAACAGGTATGCAGTGGCGGGTTCACTAAACAGAACAGGTATACAGTGGCGGGTTCACTAAACAGAACAGGTATACAGTGGCGGGTTCACAGAACAGGTATGCAGTGGCAGGTTCACTGAACACAACAGGTATGCAGTGGTGGGTTCACAGAACAGGTATGCAGTGGTGGGTTCACAGCACAGGTATGCGGTGGTGGGTTCAATGAACAGGTATACAGTGGCGGGTCCACTGAACAGAACAGGTATGCAGTGGCAGGTTCAATGAACAGGTATGCAGTGGTGGGTTCACAGCACAGGTATGCAGTGGTGGGTTCACAGAACAGGTATTCAGTGGTGGGTTCACAGCACAGGTATGCAGTGGTGGGTTCAATGAACAGGTATACAGTGGCGGGTCCACTGAACAGAACAGGTATGCAGTGGCAGGTTCACTGAACAGGTATGCAGTAGTGGGTTCACAGCACAGGTATGTAGTGGTGGGTTCACTGAACAGGTATGCAGTGGTGGGTTCACAGCACAGGTATGCAGTGGTGGGTTCACAGAACAGGTATGCAGCCAGACAGGAACAAGTTAAGCCTAACTAATCTTTCCCTGAGAGACAGTCTGCAGCAGCTCGCCCTACTCTCACTAACGCAGGCAGCACACGAGTGACCGTAATGGCCGCCGCTGCCTGCCTTATATAAGGGGGGGTGGGGCTCCAGGGGCTAGTGTAGCCTAATTGGCTACACTGGGCCTGCTGACTGTGATGTAGACGGTCAAAGTTGACCCTCCATGTGCATTATGGGGCGAACCGAACTTCCGCAAAGGTTCGCCTGCGGGACGCGAACGCGAACCACTGAAGTTCGCATGGAACCGTTCGCAGGCGAACCGTTCGGCCCAACTCTAGTAAAGGACAGGTAGCGACCTGTCCCAAATCTGCTACTCCACGAGTCCATGGTCACGTGGACCCGCTTGCCCACAGAGTAGTCCAGGGAACGGGCCACGTTTTCCACCGCAAACTTGTGGAGTGCTGGGATCGCGCTCCTGCTGAAATAGTGGCGACTGGGGACTTGCCACTCGGGGATGCCAAATTGGAGCAGCGTCCGCATGGCGCTCCCCTCCTGCACCAGGGAGTAGGGAAGCCCGGGCCAGCAAGCCATTTAGTTTGCGGATCCGCCTGTGGCTTGGAGGCAGAGGCTTGGTCAGACCCTGAAAGGTGTCGCTCAGCAGGGTCTGACGACGCTGGGATGCAGAGGAGACAGAGGAGAGAGACGAACACTGGCTGCCAGCCTCAATGTCTGTGTCCTGAGTAGCCGAGGTGGAAGAGCGCTTGCGTGCTACTACTGCTGCTGCTGTGGGGGATTCACGACCCTGAGGGAGGGATGATGCTGCTGCGCTGGTGGGCCTTCTGCTCTCAGGAACCCCTGCCAGCAGTGCCTGCTTCCTCTTAAACTCCGCATACTCGCGGCAGTGGCGGCTTCTCAGGTGGCCCTGGAGGGATGAGGTACCCATCTTGCTCAGACTTTTCCCACGGCTCAATCTTTTGCTGCATAACCTGCACACCGCATACCTTTTGTCATCAGTACATTCCTCAAAGCAATCCCACACTGGTGACTTTAATTTACTGCGGCCCCCACTAGCAGAGGGTGCAGCGGAACAATGTGTGGTAGTAGTTGCCGGGGGTTGCATGGTGGTGGTGCCGGCTGAAGCAGTGTCCTGTCTACTTCCTCCACGCCCACTGCTGCCGATGCCCCTACCCCTGCCTGACATTAGAGTTGGGCCGAACCTCCGGTTTTAGGTTCGCGAACCGGGTTCGCGAACTTCCGCGGAAGGTTTGGTTCGCGTTAAAGTTCGCGAACCGCAATAGACTTCAATGGGGATGCGAACTTTGAAAAAAAAAAATAATTATGCTGGCCACAAAAGTGATGGAAAAGATGTTTCAAGGGGTCTAACACCTGGAGGGGGGCATGGCGGAGTGGGATACACGCCAAAAGTCCCCGGGAAAAATCTGGATTTGACGAAAAGCAGCGTTTTAAGGGCAGAAATCACATTGAATGCTAAATGACAGGCCTAAAGTGCTTTAAAACATCTTGCATGTGTATACATCAATCAGGTAGTGTAATTAAGGTACTGCTTCACACTGACACACCAAACTCCACTGAACAGAACAGGTATGCAGTGGCGGGTTCACTAAACAGGTATACAGTGGCGGGTCCACTGAACAGAACAGGTATGCAGTGGCGGGTTCACTGAACAGGTATGCAGTGGTGGGTTCACAGAACAGGTATGCAGTGGTGGGTTCACAGAACAGGTATGCAGTGGCAGCAGGATCACTGAACAGGTATGCAGTGGTGGGTGGGTTCACAGAACAGGTATGCAGTGGTGGGTTCACAGAACAGGTATGCAGTGGCAGGATCACTGAACAGGTATGCAGTGGTGGTGGGTGGGTTCACAGAACAAGTATGCAGTGGCAGGATCACTGAACAGGTATGCAGTGGTGGGTGGGTTCACAGAACAGGTATGCAGTGGCAGCAGGATCACTGAACAGGTATGCAGTGGTGGGTGGGTTCACAGAACAGGTATGCAGTGGTGGGTTCACAGAACAGGTATGCAGTGGCAGGATCACAGTACAGGTATGCAGTGGGCTGAGGGCTCACTGAACAGAACAGGTATGCAGCCAGGAAGAAGTTAAGCCTAACTAATCTTTCCCTATATGAGAGACTGCAGCAGCTCGCCCTACTCTCACTAATGCAGGCACACGAGTGGCCGTAATGGCCGCCGCTGCCTGCCTTATATAAGGGGGGTGGGGCTCCAGGGGCTAGTGTAGCCTAATTGGCTACACTGGGCCTGCTGACTGTGATGTAGAGGGTCAAAGTTGACCCTCAGGTGCATTATGGGGCGAACCGAACTTCTTCCGCAAAACGTTCGCGTGCGGTACCCGCACGCGAACCACCTAAGTTCGCGCGAACCACGTTCGCCGGCGAACCGTTCGGCCCAACTCTACCTGACATATGGCGATATCCTTGCCTAGGCCGAGGTGACTCGTCATCCTGCTCTGCCTCTGACCATTCTTCCACGGACTCAGCAGGCTGCACATAGTTAGGGTCCACAACGTCGTCATCATCAGCAGCATCTTCATAATCCAGCTCTTCCTCTGACTCCACCGCCTCCTCTTCTGTCCCTACATCCCCAGACACAGACCCCTCTTCTTCATCACCAGAACCCAACAACGCTTGTGATTGTGGCCCGATCTCAATCTCTGCCACATCAGTCCCCAGTAAGTCCTGAGCTTCTTGCATCAGCAGGTTCCCAGAAGCCGGACTGAGGGACAGAACGCTGTCATCCTGGGAGGGCTGCTGACCAGTGGGTGCTGGGGTGGATGTCACAACAAGCGTGGGACGTTGGCTGCTGCTGCTTGGAGTGGTGCTCACAGTAGAGGTCTGGGAGGAAGTCATGATGTCCATGAGTACGTCAGGTTCCATTTGCTCAACCACCACACGGGGACCAGAAACTTTAAAATATTTGGACAATGGCGTCCGCTGACTCGGCCCAGGCTTTGCTGCCCCCCTTTCTGCTGCATCACGACCACGTACAGCTGGGCGTCCTCTCCCTGGACGTGGAGCAGTCCCAGAAGTGGCTGAGGCAATTCAACTCCGTTTCCTCTCACCCCGTGAAACCCTGCCAGACATGTTGCTAGTAATGAATCACTGGATGCAGTGGGCACAGTACAAGGTCACTGAAGGATGCACCAGGCACAGTACAATGGCACTGAAGGATGCAGTGGGCACAGTACAAGGTCACTGAAGGATGCAGTGGGCGCAGCAGTGGGCACTGGATATACAACTAGGTCACTGAAGGATGCAGTGGGCACAGTACAAGGTCACTGAAGGATGCAGTGGGCACAGTACAAGGTCACTGAAGGATGAAGTGGGCACAGCAGTGGGCACTGGATATACACCTAGGTCACTGAAGGATGCAGTGGGCACAGTACAAGGTCACTGAAGGATGCAGTGGGCACAGTACAAGGTCACTGAAGGATGCAGTGGGCACAGCAGTGGGCACTGGATATACACCTAGGTCACTGAAGGATGCAGTGGGCACAGTACAAGGTCACTGAAGGATGCAGTGGGCACAGCAGTGGGCACTGGATATACAACTAGGTCACTGAAGGATGCAGTGGGCACAGTACAAGGTCACTGAAGGATGCAGTGGGCACAGCAGTGGGCACTGGATATACAACTAGGTCACTGAAGGATGCAGTGGGCACAGTACAAGGTCACTGAAGGATGCAGTGGGCACAGTACAGGGTCACTGAAGGATGCAGTGGGCACAGCAGTGGGCACTGGATATACAACTAGGTCACTGAAGGATGCAGTGGGCACAGTACAAGGTCACTGAAGGATGCAGTGGGCACAGCAGTGGGCACTGGATATACAACTAGGTCACTGAAGGATGCAGTGGGCACAGCACAAGGTCACTGAAGGATGCAGTGGGCACAGCAGTGGGCACTGGATATACAACTAGGTCACTGAAGGATGCAGTGGGCACAGTACAAGGTCACTGAAGGATGCAGTGGGCACAGCAGTGGGCACTGGATATACAACTAGGTCACTGAAGGATGCAGTGGGCACACAAGGGTGTCACACTGTGTAATGAGATGCTCATATGCCAGCGAGCGAGCAGTGGGCACTGGGCACGGCACAAGGTCACTGACAGAATGAATGAACAGCGCTGGCAGAGAGTGGTGGCGCCGGCGGTGTGACTGGCTGCCTGCAAATAGCACAAGTGTATAACTGTCACTGGAATATACAAGTGAAAACTGCAGCTGCACTAACCTGCCTGCCTGCCTGCACTACACACAGATAATCCCCACTCCCACTACACTGACTACACTGCAGCACTGAACCTGCCTGCACTACACACAGTTAAATAATCACTAGACTCCCACACTCCCACTACACTACACTGACTACAACTAACTACAGCAATCACTCACTGACTAGCTAACTGTGTACAGTATAAGAGCAGTGTTAGCAAAAAAAAAACACTTTGTTTTTAACACAATAAATGCACTTGCTCAAACAACAATGGCCTGGAGATAATCCTCTCAGCACCACAGTCTAGCAAGGACAGAGCTTTTCCATCATGGCCGCCGCTTTATATTCAGGAGGGGAGGGCATAGCTCCCCTCCTGTGATTGGTTGCTAGGGCCTGGCTGGGGCACTCTGATTGGCCTGCAATGTGTCACTTCCGCATAGTTTGACGCATTTCCGCAAACCACGACTTCAGCGCCGGGTTTCACGAGCGTGAATGCGGATTTCTGTTCGCATTCACGCGAAGCCGAAGTAGATTTTCGTGGTTGAAAATCTATTCACGGATTTTCGTGTCCGAGGCGGAATGCGTCAAAATGGTCGTGAATCCACGCGTAAGTGTGATCACGACCTGCCGGTGAGCACCACTGCTCATGACTTCACACTGGTTCAACCAAAGGCTGGAAAAGGGAAGTGTTTAGACAACTTATATATATTGTGATATATAGGAGATTGGAGCAGTAGGTAGTTTTTTTTTAATTTGCAAATGTCTCTTTTGTTTTTTTCTTTTCTAAATGCATGATTGTCATTTCAAAAATATTCCATTAAAGTGTAACTGTAGGGGAAAAAAGTACTCCTATGAGATTCTCACATCGGGAAGGGGAAGCCTTTGGATCCTAAAGAGGATTCTAACCTGTAATACCTTCAAACAAGCCCTCAAGACTCACCCTCTCATGCTTGCGTACCCCTCTACATCAGTATCATAATACGTTCTGCTGGGCACCCTCTCAACAGATGCACCTATTGTCTCCACCCCCACCCTTCAGTTTGTAAGCCTCTGGCAGGGCCCTGTCCCCAGCGTTTCCAACTTGATTATGCAATCTTACTGTCAGTCACCTCTCCTGTGGACTAGAACAGTCTCTAGTTTGACCAAAGACACTGAAAATTGCTTGTCAACAGCATGCACATGTGCAGTAACAAAGACCCGCTCGGGGTCCGACGGAAAAAGCTGAGCCTAATCGGGTCCATGCTACTGCCCATGCACGAACCATGCTTACACAGTAGCACGGGCCCTCGTGCTCAGCTTTTTCCGCCTCTGTGCTACTGCGCAGACGAAGTGAGGTCTCATCGCTGGATCGGCCTAGCTAAAGGCGACGGGGAAGCCTGTCCAGGATCCAGAGGTGAATACCCCATGGGGCACTTTTTTCCCTACAGGGAGGGAGGTAAGTATTCATAATTGGCTGTAGCAAACCTAACAGATTTGCATTGTAAAGACTAAAAGACTGAGCCAGACCGGGACTAACACTTGTCAATCCATTTTTGTTTTTCAGACAATCGCAGCTAACTAACAGCATTTTGTACAGTATGCTCCTGATATGGATTACGAATGGTCAGCTAACAGCAAATGAACCATGATGTTTAATAAAACTCTGTAAACCCCTAACATGCTTGTCTTGAGTGATGATTCTTTAAAGTGGACCTGAACTCTTGCACTGGACAGAGGGAAAAATTAGAGACATGCACCCTGTATGTGTTTAGAGAGTTCATCCTGTCTAATTCCCCCTCATCTGTAACTAATCACCACTGCAATTTGATCTCTCAGCTGTTCAACTCAGGAATCTCGGCAGCCTCGACAGAGCAGCTAATCTGTAAACACAGGATGTTAACCCTACGCCTGCTTCCATGAAAGTAGGAATTAGACACACTGCAGATTTATTGCAGGATTTGTATCAGCTGTAACAAAGAAATGTTTTTCTTTAAAGGATACCTTAGTCTTAAATAAATTCAGTAATTGACACCCTGTATGTGTGTGTGGCACAGGCTTATTGCACCTCCTGTGGCCTGGCGTCTGTCTCTGTTTAGATGAAAAGCTCTTCAGTCCAAAAGTCCTGGTCGGCGGTGTCGGCACAGGTGCAGTATGTCCGCGGGAGTATCTGCCCATTCCCGTGGGGAAACTTAGCCAGCTCTGCTAAAAGGCAGCCTCCTGGGGTCCCCTCCATATACACCTGCCTACATATACTGGTGACATATACCCCTGCCTACATATACTGGGGACATATGCTCCTGACTACATATACTGGGCACATATATCCCTGGCTACATATACTGGGCACATATACCTCTGGCTACATATACTGGGGACATATACCGGGGACATATACACCTGCCTACATATACTGGGGACATATACACCTGCCTACATATACTGGGGACATATACCCCTGCCTACATATACTGGGGACATATACTCCTGACTACATATACTGGGCACATATACACCCTGGCTACATATACTGGGGACATATACACCTGCCTACATATACTGGGCACATATACCCCTGCCTACACATACTGGGCACATATACCCCTGGCTACGTATATTGGGGACATATACACCTGCCTACATATACTGGGCACATATACACCTGCCTACATATACTGGGGACATATACCCCTGCCTACATATACTGGGGACATATACCCCTGGCTACATATACTGGGCACATATATCCCTAGCTACATATACTGGGCACATATACCTCTGGCTACATATACTGGGGACATATACATTTGCCTACATATACTGGGCACATATATCCCTGGCTACATATACTGGGCACATATACCTCTGGCTACATATACTGGGGACATATACCAGGGACATATATACCTGCCTACATATACTGGGGACATATACCCCTGCCTACATATACTGGGGACATATACTCCTGACTACATATACTGGGCACATATATCCCTGGCTACATATACTGGGCACATATACCTCTGGCTACATATACTGGGGACATATACCGGGGACATACACACCTGCCTACATATACTGGGGACATATACCCCTGGCTACATATACTGGGCACATATATCCCTGGCTACATATACTGGGCACATATACCTCTGGCTACATATACTGGGGACATATACCGGGGACATATACACCTGCCTACATATACTGGGGACATATACCCCTGCCTACATATACTGGGGACATATACTCCTGACTACATATACTGGGCACATATATCCCTGGCTACATATACTGGGCACATATACCTCTGGCTACATATACTGGGGACATATACCGGGGACATATACACCTGCCTACATATACTGGGGACATATACACCTGCCTACATATACTGGGGACATATACCCCTGCCTACATATACTGGGGACATATACTCCTGACTACATATACTGGGCACATATACACCCTGGCTACATATATTGGGGACATATAAACCTGCCTACATATACTGGGCACATATACCCCTGCCTACACATACTGGGCACATATACCCCTGGCTACATATATTGGGGACATATACACCTGCCTACATATACTGGGGACATATACACCTGCCTACATATACTGGGGACATATACCCCTGCCTACATATACTGGGGACATATACCCCTGGCTACATATACTGGGCACATATATCCCTAGCTACATATACTGGGCACATATACCTCTGGCTACATATACCGGGGACATATACATTTGCCTACATATACTGGGCACATATATCCCTGGCTACATATACTGGGCACATATACCTCTGGCTACATATACTGGGGACATATACCAGGGACATATATACCTGCCTACATATACTGGGGACATATACCCCTGGCTACATATACTGGGGACATATACTCCTGACTACATATACTGGGCACATATATCCCTAGCTACATATACTGGGCACATATATCCCTAGCTACATATACTGGGCACATATACCTCTGGCTACATATACTGGGGACATATACCGGAGACATACACACCTGCCTACATATACTGGGGACATATACCCCTGCCTACATATACTGGGGACATATACTCCTGACTACATATACTGGGCACATATATCCCTGGCTACATATACAGGGCACATATACCTCTGGCTACATATACTGGGGACATATACCGGGGACATATACACCTGCCTACATATACTGGGGACATATACACCTGCCTACATATACTGGGGACATATACCCCTGCCTACATATACTGGGGACATATACTCCTGACTACATATACTGGGCACATATACACCCTGGCTACATATACTGGGGACATATACCGGGGACATACAGTATACACCTGCCTACATATACTGGGGACATATACCCCTGGCTACATATACTGGGCACATATATCCCTGGCTACATATACTGGGCACATATACCTCTGGCTACATATACCGGGGACATATACACCTGCCTACATATACTGGGGACATATACCCCTGGCTACATATACTGGGCACATATATCCCTGGCTACATATACTGGGCACATATACCTCTGGCTACATATACTGGGCACATATACCTCTGGCTACATATACTGGGGACACATACCCCTGGCTACATATACTGGGCATATATACCTCTGGCTACATATACTGGGCACATATACCTCTGGCTACATATACTGGGCGCATATACCCCTGGCTACATATACTGGGCACATATACCCCTGGCTACATATACTGGGCACATATACCCCTGGCTACATATACTGGGCACATATACCTCTGGCTACATATACTGGGCACATATACCCCTGGCTACATATACTGGGGACATATACCCCTGGCTACATATACTGGGCACATATACCTCTGGCTACATATACTGGGCACATATACCCCTGGCTACATATACTGGGGACATATACCCCTGGCTACATATCCTGGGCACATATACCCCTGCCTACATATACTGGGCACGTATACCTCTGGCTACATATACTGGGCACATATACACCTGCCTACATATACTGGGCACATATACCCCTGGCTACATATACTGGGCACATACCCCTGGCTACATATACTGGGCACATATATCCCTGGCTACATATTCTGGGCACATATATCCCTTTCTACATATACTGGGGACAACTGGCTGTTTGTCATTATGTACATTTACTGGTGAAAAGCTGTCTCTTATTATGTGCATTTACTGGGGAAACGCTGTCTCTCATTACGTGCATTTACTGGTGAAAGGCTGTCTCTCATTACCTGCATTTACTGGTGAAACGCTGTCTCTTATGTGCATTTTGTGGGGAAACGCTGTCTCTCATTACATGCATTTAGTCTACGTGTCACGGAGATCTGAACATTTGGTTTGATGTGTCATGACTCCAAAAAGGTTGGGAACCACTGTGTTAGGGGGTAATGGACATTTTTAAAATGGAGGACAGAGAATTCCATTGATCACAGTGGACAAACAGGACACAGGAGAGGAGAAAGAGATTGCTGAGTAGACTACACAGGAGGTAAGTATGACATGTTTATGTTTATTTTGACTTTTAATTTTCAGTTCAGGTTCTCTTTAAATATCATTTACCCAATTCTGAATTCGAGATTGAGATTTCGCAATCAATTGGTACAAGGAGTGAAAAATCAACTATTTTTTTTAAAATAATTAATTTATATATACATAAAGTTATCAGAACCATAGCAAATCGAATTATTGAATCATACAAAATCCCAAAGATACTTCTTGATATAAGCTTAATACACAATTAAAAATACTAATAATTAACCACAAGATGTTAATGGCTAAATAGCTAAGACTAATAAATCACAAGTAGGCCATGCAATCATAGAATAATATACATTTTACCTCTACTGTAATGTAATGAGGGGTGCTCGGAATTGAAATTTCCCATTCCGCGGTAATTCCGCATACCGCCGATCCGAAATTCCGCTTCCATTTCATTCCGGCCCAGTTCCACGGAATTCCGTCGGAAAAATCTCTCTCTCTCCATCCATCCATCCATACCTACTACACACTGCGTCCTGGGTTCAAATCCCAGGTATGGTATAAAAGCATGCTTTTCAAAAAAGTACAAATCCTTAATCATGCTACTTTTTCTATCGAATTGATCATAATGGTAGTATGGTTTATGCTAGGCCAGCTTTAGCATGTAGTGTGGGTCATGGTCTAGAGGGTAAGACAGATACCTACTACACAGAGAGAGAGAGAGAGAGATTTTTGGTGTTATTCCGGAAAGTTCTGCCGGAATTATAAAAGTTTCGCGGAATTCCGTTAGAGAGGTATAGGAATTCCGTTCTGACTATCGGAATTAATCTAATTCCGGCCGGAATCACGGAATTAATAATTACGCGGAATTTTCCGAGCATCCCTAAATAATGCACGATTTAGCTTGAGAACAAGGGAAAAGAGACTTGTCCTATCTAAAGAACTCTCCTATGCAGCCATAACATAGCATACATTTTACTTTACTGCAAACTCCTAATCATAAAGCAAAATCTAGTTGGAAAACAAAGAAGGAATATATTGATTCTGAGGAATTTTATCACCCGAACTTCTTTATTTCCCCATTAAGTCACCTGCTTGAATATCATAATATATATATGTAATAAAAAATAAAAAATGAACCGAAAGTAACAGATTATTCACAGTATACAATGCCGGGAAGGGCAATGTTTAGGGTATGACTATACAATATATGGATTAAACGAATATCCAAGCTAGTAACTTCATTGGTATTTATTTAATTAACCATAATGTCATCGACGTTGTGACGTCATCCGCAATCCCGATCGCCGTCATCGCGAAGCCTGGAGCCGATTGGGCAGCTGCGCCGGCGTTGGAACGCTGGGGGGTACGTATACCGGAAGGTATTGCAGGCGATCGCGGGGGACCGGTGCAACTTTGAGTATACGCTTAGCTAGCGAACCGCTAGCTAAAGCGGATGGCACAATTTAAAGAAAAAATCGTCCTGGGGCCATGTGATCCTCCGCGGCGGCTACCCCATATGTAGTACGGGGTTACCGCTAAGGAGGTTAAAGAGGAACTTCAGGGAAAATAATGTAATGAAAAAATATGTTTAATGTTTGCAATAATTATTTATAAATGATTTACTCAGTGTTTGCCCATTGTAAAATCTTTCCTCTCCTTGATTAGGGATGCTCACCACGTACTGCGGAATTAATTTTTCCGTGATTCCGTCCGGAATTTGGTGGTTCAAAACCAAAACGACCACCATGGGACCACCGCTAGGTCCCAAAGCTTACACGACACCTCCTGCGGTGCCAAAATGACCGCCATGGGACCACCACCAGGTCCCACAGCTTACGCAACACCTACTGTGGCACCAAAACCACCGCCATGGGACCACCGCTAGGTCCCAAAGCTTACGCGACACCTCCTGCGGTGCCAAAACGACCGCCATGGGACCACTGCAAGGTCCCATGGCGTAAGCGACACCTCCTGCTGCTAAAAAAATAAAATAAAAAATGACTGGGGGAACAGCCACTAGGTCTCATGGGCTACCATTTAGCAAAAACGAGGTTTCACTTGCAATTACTTTAATTTTTCCGCCGGAATGCGGAATTCTGCGGAAATTCGCAAAATTCAGCGGAAATGTAATGGCGACGGAATTTAGCGCTGGCGGAATTCCGCAATTCTGCGGAATGGAATTTGCTCTTTCCGATCATCCCTATCCCTGATATACATTCTAACATTTATCACATGATGACATTTTTACTGCTGGCATGTAATGTCAGTAAAGGAGATGCTGCTAGCTTTTACAGCAGTTAGAAACAGCTGTTATTTCCCACAATGCAACAAGGTTCCCACAGTATGATGTCAGTACCTAGGTGCTGACATCACACTGTGGGAGGGGTTTCACCACAATAACAGCTATACTGAACCCCCTGATGATCTATTGGAGAAAAGGTAAAGATTTCTCATGAGAAAGACGATATCGCCTACTGAATGGGATGAAGTTCAATTCTGGGCTACAGTTCCTCTTTAAGTTATAGTTCTTAAACAATTAAATGGTCCAGCATAATAATGGTCCTCCCATGAGAATTCGCTAAATACGCATATTAGGTGTTTAGTGCGCGAACGAGCGAAGTTTCGCGTGCACTGCGCAGTGCGAAACTTTACATGTGTAAAGTCTTACACACAAAACTTAGCGAGCGATTTCTTGAAGCTTCATGCGTGCTAACTACTTAGCACCCTAGTTAGCACGCCCAAAGCCTTTAGGCGTGCTAACTAGGTTAGCACCGCTTTGTGAATCGAGCCCATGGTGTACTCATGGAAATCCGTTGAAAATAGACAGTCGGCAATACAGAAAGGAAATGAGCCGGGCACTTATCCGAAGCTGCTGCTTTTTATTCCTTGTGGATCGTATAAACATACAAACGGTATAGTCCCGGGCTGTGACACATTACAGAGCGCTTGGCAGACTGCCTGCATTTTTTTAAAAAGCACCCAATAACTTGCATTAAAATCACGGTGAAATGACTCCAAAAATTGATGCAACGATTTAACCCCGGTTTTAATTTGTCAATGAGAGCATTTTTTTAAAAATGCAGACGCAGCACTGATGGTCAGCAAAGCACTCTGCAGTGTGTTTCTGCCCTGCAGCTGGCTTCAAGAGCTGGGGTGCAAGGGAAAGAAGGTCACACAGCAGCTGATTTTCTTTGAAAAAATGTATGTTAGGTCCAGACATGGGGCGGCCATCATAAACCAGGAAGAAAAAGACTCTCCTGCTCCACCCTAGTGTTGGGCGAACACCTAGATGTTCGGGTTCGAGAACGTTCGCCGAACATCGCCGCGATGTTCGGGTGTTCGCGCCGAACTCCGAACATAATGGAAGTCAATGGGGACCCGAACTTTCGTGCTTTGTAAAGCTTCCTTACATGCTACATACCCCAAATTAGCAGGGTATGTGCACCTTGGGAGTGGGTACAAGAGGAAAAAAAATATTTGAAAAAGAGCCTATAGTTTTTGAGAAAAGTTTCAAAGGAAAAACTGTCTTTTAAATGCTGAAAATGTTATGTTTCTTTGCACAGGTAACATGCTTTTTACCGCCAGGCAGTCATAAATGTAATAAAGAGAAGAGGTTCCATAAACAGGGACTGGTAACGCTAACCCAGCAGCAGCAGCAGCACACGTGATGGAAGAGGAGGAGGCGCAGGAGGAGAAGGCCACGCTTTTTGAGACGCAACCCAGGCCTTGCATGAGGACAAGAAGCGTGCGAATAGCATGCTTTTTACCGCCATGCAGTCCTAAATGTAATAAAGAGAAGAGGTTCCATAAACAGGGACCGGTAACGCTAACCCAGCAGCAGCAGCAGCACACGTGATGGAAGAGGAGGAGGCGCAGGAGGAGAAGGCCACGCTTTTTGAGACGCAACCCAGGCCTTGCATGAGGACAAGAAGCGTGCGGATAGCATGCTTTTTACCGCCATGCAGTCCTAAATGTAATAAAGAGAAGAGGTTCCATAAACAGGGACCGGTAACGCTAACCCAGCAGCAGCAGCAGCACACGTGATGGAACAGGAGGAGGCACAGGAGGAGAAGGCCACGCTTTTTGAGACGCAACCCAGGCCTTGCATGAGGACAAAAAGCGTGCGGATATAGCAATGCTTTTTGCCGCCATGCAGTCATAAATGTAATACAGATGAGAGGTTCAATAAACAGGGACCAGAAACGCTAACCCAGCAGCAGCACACGTGATGGAACAGGAGGAGGCGCAGGAGGAGAAGGCCACGCATTTTGAGACACAACAACCCAGGCCTTGCATGAGGACAAGAAGCGTGCGGATAGCATGCTTTGTACCGCCATGCAGTCATAAATGTAATAAAGATAAGAGGTTCAATAAACAGGGACCACGCGGCAACGCTAACCCAGCAGCAGCAGACGTGATGGAACAGGAGCAGGCGCAGGAGGAGAAGGCCAAGCTTTTTGAGACACAACAACACAGGCCTTGCATGAGGACAAAAAGCGTGCGGATATAGCAATGCTCTTTGCCGCCATGCAGTCATAAGTGTAATACAGATGAGAGGTTCCATAAACAGGGACCGGCAACGCTAACCCAGCAGCAGCAGCACACGTGAGGGTACAAGAGGAAATTTTTTTTTAGCAAAAAGAGGTTATAGTTTTTGAGAAAATCGATTTTAAAGTTTCAAAGGGAAAACTGTCTTTTGCGGGAAATGTCTGTTTTCTTTGCACAGGTAACATGCTTTTTGTCGGCATGCAGTCATAAATGTAATACATATAAGAGGTTCCAGGAAAAAGGACCGGTAACGCTAACCCAGCAGCAGCACACGTGATGGAACAGGAGGAGGGTGGCGCAGGAGGAGAAGGCCACGCTTTGTGAGACACAACAACCCAGGCCTTGCATGAGGACAAGAAGCGTGCGGATAGCATGCTTTGTACCGCCATGCAGTCATAAATTTAATAAAGATAAGTGGTTCAATAAACAGGGACCACGCGGCAACGCTAACCCAGCAGCAGCAGACGTGATGGAACAGGAGGAGGCGCAGGAGGAGAAGGCCACGCTTTGTGAGACACAACAACCCAGGCCTTGCATGAGGACAAGAAGCGTGCGGATAGCATGCTTTGTACCGCCATGCAGTCATAAATGTAATAAAGATAAGTGGTTCAATAAACAGGGACCACGCGGCAACGCTAACCCAGCAGCAGCAGACGTGATGGAACAGGAGGAGGCGCAGGAGGAGAAGGCCACGCTTTGTGAGACACAACAACCCAGGCCTTGCAAGAGGACAAGAAGCGTGCGGATAGCATGCTTTGTACCGCCATGCAGTCATAAATGTAATAAAGATAAGTGGTTCAATAAACAGGGACCACGCGGCAACGCTAACCCAGCAGCAGCAGACGTGATGGAACAGGAGGAGGCGCAGGAGGAGAAGGCCACGCTTTGTGAGACACAACAACCCAGGCCTTGCATGAGGACAAGAAGCGTGCGGATAGCATGCTTTGTACCGCCATGCAGTCATAAATGTAATAAAGATAAGTGGTTCAATAAACAGGGACCGGCAACGCTAACCCAGCAGCAGCACACGTGATGGAACAGGAGCAGGCGCAGGAGGAGAAGGCCATGCTTTTTGAGACACAACAACCCAGGCCTTGCATGAGGACAAAAAGCGTGCGGATATAGCAGCAATGCTTTTTGCCGCCATGCAGTCATAAATGTAATACAGATGAGAGGTTCAATAAACAGGGACCGGTAACGCTACACCATCCCAGATGTTCATTGGTCATGTTACTTGGTTGGGGTCCTGGAGTGTTGCGTAGTCGTTTCCAATCCAGGATTGATTCATTTTAATTTGAGTCAGACGGTCTGCATTTTCTGTGGAGAGGCGGATACGCCGATCTGTGACGATGCCTCCGGCAGCACTGAAACAGCGTTCCGACATAACGCTGGCTGCCGGGCAAGCCAGCACCTCTATTGCGTACATTGCCAGTTCGTGCCAGGTGTCTAGCTTCGATACCCAATAGTTGAAGGGTGCAGATGGATTGTTCGACACAGCTACGTGCGTCATCTGACATGTAGTCTCCTCTCTAAAGTCTCCACAAGGGCCTGCTGGTATTCTTCCATTTTGACCTGTCTGACTCTTTCTTCAAGCAGTTTTGGAACATTGTGTTTGTACCGTGGATCCAGAAGGGTATAAACCCAGTAATTGGTGTTGTCCAGAATGCGCACAATGCGTGGGTCGCGTTCAATGCAGTCTAGCATGAATTGAGCCATGTGTGCCAGAGTCCTGCCAGAATCCTCATCATCCTCTTGTGAGCGTTGTGATAGTTGTTGTGATGCATCATAGTCGTCACCTTCTTCCTGGTCTGCTTCTGCTGACCATTCGCGCTGAATTGTGGAAGTCCAACGTGCACCGCTCTGGCCCTCGTCAGTGGTGGCAGGAAATTCCTGCTCCAACTCCAGCTGTTCCTCCTCCTCTTCTTCGTCATAGCTGCTGGGGCCAGCGTTTCCTGAGGCGGATGGCCTGATGTTGGTACCATCACGCTGATCGTTTTCTCCTTCAGATTCCCCCAGTTGCATCATCATGACAGCTGTTTCCTTGATTTTCAACATTGACCTCTTCAGTAAACACAGCAGTGGTATGGTAATGCTGACTGAAGAGTTGTCACTGCTCACAAGCAACGTGGATTGCTCAAAATTTTGGAGGACTTGGCAGAGGTCCAACATGTTGGCCCAATCGGATCCACAGAAGCTTGGCAGCTGGCCGGATGCGCCTCGGTACTGCGCCGTCATGTACTGGACCACTGCACTCTTCTGCTCGCAAAAGCGGGCTAGCATGTGCAGCGTAGAATTCCAGCGCGTAGGGACATCACACAGCAAGCGATGGTGGGGGAGATTGAAGCGCTCCTGCATCTTGGCGAGTGCCCCCGAAGCAGTACTGGAAGTTCTACAATGTTTGGCCACTCGTCGCGTTCAACAGAAGATCGGCCACGCCTGGGTATGTCTTCAGGAACCGCTGAACTACTAGGTTCATCACGTGCGCCAGGCAAGGGATGTGTGTCAGCTTAGCCAACCTTAAAGCGCGAATGAGATTACTCCCATTATCACACACAACCATGCCCGGTTTCAGGTCCAGCGGTGCCAGCCACAAATCCGTCTGTTCCTTTATTCCCCTCCAAATTTCCTCCCCTGTGTGCTGCTTATCCCCAAGGCAGATCAGCTTCAGCAACGCTTGCTGACGCATGCCAACAGCTGTGCTGCACTGCTACCACGATCCTACTGCTGCTGGTGCTGGGTTAGCGTGTCCGGATGAGGTACAGGTTTGAGATGCGTTGGAGGAGAAGGAGTCAGAGAGGTAGGTGCTGCTGTTGTTATCCAGTGGGAGGGACGGCGGTGCAGCTGTTTGCGGCGTGGGCAACACCCGCGCCGTAGCAGGTGAGGAATCGCTGCCAGGCTCCACAAGGTTCACCCAGTGCGCGGTAAGGGAGATGTATCGACCCTGGCCGAACGCACTCGTCCAGGTGTCAGTGGTGAGGTGAACCTTGCAGGCAACGGCATTCTTCAAGCTTCGGGTTATTTTGCTGACCACGTGCTCATGCAACTCAGGCACTGCAGAGCGCGCAAAGTGGTAGCGGCTGGGAACCACGTAACGTGGGATGGCCACTGACATCAAGCCCTTGAAGCTGTTTGTCTCCACCACTCGATATGGCAGCATTTCGCAGGCCAGAAGCTTGGCTATGCTGGCTGTTACTGCCACGGCCCGGGGGTCATTTGCTGGCAATTTCCTCTTGCGCTCAAACATCTCCGAGACAGACAACTGAACCGTAGGGCTGCACACTGAAGGGCTGTTGGTTGTTGTGTTTGATGAAGACTGGGAGACCTCAAGAGCACTACTCCGGAAAGTGACAGTGTCAGCGTCGTCTGATGTTTGTGAATGTTGTGAACCACGCAATGGCTGGGCTACTGCTGCTGCTGAAGCGGGTCTGGTGGTGAGTCTGGTGAACCCAAGGGAGGCAGTGTTGCTGGTACCCTGTCCTGTCGAGTTTGCCCACAGAGTGGGATGTTTGGATAGCATGTGGCGGCTCATGCTGGTGGTGGAGAGGTTGTTAATACTTTTCCCCCTGCTCAGGCGGGTCTTGCACACCTTGCAAATCGCCATGGTAACATCCTCAGTGCAGTCTTCAAAGAAAGCCTAGACTTTGGAGCACCTGCCTTGCTGGCGATTTCTGTTTGCGCCTCTTTTGCCTCTCACTTGAACTTCCACGCTTGTGGTGCCTGAAATTGCGCGCCGCCTACCTTGTGGCACAAGGCGAACTCGTGCAGCAGTGGGTTCTTCAACAGACTCATCTGTGCTGCTGCTACAACGGCGATGTTCTCGTTCACAAACAAAATCTGGGTCTATGTCCACATTGTCCATACCCTCCTCTTCCATCTCCTCAAACTCGGCATATGTCATTGTGGGGGGCCGCCGCCGTGGAGTAGAGCTCCCCAGAACAACCTCTGCGCAGCTCACTCCAACGTCGTCTTCCAGAGCTTCTCGGCCGACCTCCTGCAATTGCAACCCCTCCTGCCCAAATTGCTCTGGGATTTGGGTTTCAAAGTCCTCGGACTCGCCTTGTTGTATTTCAGTGCCCGGTGCATTTCCCACAGTTAATGGTTGTGAATCCGGGCACAACATTTCTGGCTGTTCCTCCATTGACCTTTCAAAGGTGGAAGTTTGTTGGCCTGGGAATAGCTCCTGCGAATACCCCATTGTGTCCTGAGGTAATTCATCGGACTGGTTATCTGGCAGTTGTGTGCGTGGTGTCGCTGCCGGTTGTGTCAGCTTTGTGCCCACTGGCTCCTTGTAACTGGCTGAGGACTCGGACCTCGTGCGTGATGTGCTGGTGCTGCTTAACCCACTGCTGGA
This sequence comes from Hyperolius riggenbachi, assembly GCF_040937935.1. NCBI lineage: Eukaryota > Metazoa > Chordata > Amphibia > Anura > Hyperoliidae > Hyperolius > Hyperolius riggenbachi. The sequence goes on from NC_090651.1 coordinate 370,322,896, forward strand.
CGCTTGAGAGGTCATCCAAGTAATTATCTGGTCCTGTTCTTTTGGATCTGTGAGGGTTGTTGTCCTGGACAACATGGGCGGTATTGAGTGGGTTTTCTTGGGTGCTCCCCTGTGGCCTGTACGTGAACCGTCAGGGGAAACACCTCTTTCCTTGCCCCTCCCTCTTTCACCGGATTTCTTCCTCATTTCACTTATCCTTAAAGTACACGCTGACTGGCAGCAGTACAGTGGCAGTACAGAAATGCTATACAGTGGTGGGTGAGCGGTGTACCACTATTGCCAGCAGCGACACAGAGCACAATGCTATACAGTGGCGGGTGAGCAGTGTACTACTGTTCCCAGCAGACACAGAGTGGCAGTAAACACAATGCTATATAGTGTGGCTGAGCCGTGTACACACAGTGGCAGTAAACAATGCTATATAGTCTGGCTGAGCGGTGTACACACAGTGGCAGTACACACAATGCTATATAGTCTGGCTGAGCGGTGTACACAGAGTGGCAGTAAACAATGCTATATAGTCTGGCTGAGCGGTGTACACACAGTGGCAGTACACACAATGCTATATAGTCTGGCTGAGCGGTGTACACACAGTGGCAGTACACACAATGCTATATAGTCTGGCTGAGCGGTGTACACACAGTGGCAGTATACACAATGCTATATAGTCTGGCTGAGCGGTGTACACAGAGTGGCAGTAAACAATGCTATATAGTCTGGCTGAGCGGTGTACACACAGTGGCAGTACACACAATGCTATATAGTCTGGCTGAGCGGTGTACACAGAGTGGCAGTAAACAATGCTATATAGTCTGGCTGAGCGGTGTACACAGAGTGGCAGTACACACAATGCTATATAGTCTGGCTGAGCGGTGTACACACAGTGGCAGTACACACAATGCTATATAGTCTGGCTGAGCGGTGTACACACAGTGGCAGTAAACAATGCTATATAGTCTGGCTGAGCGGTGTACACACAGTGGCAGTACACACAATGCTATATAGTCTGGCTGAGCGGTGTACACACAGTGGCAGTAAACAATGCTATATAGTCTGGCTAAGCGGTGTACACACAGTGGCAGTACACACAATGCTATATAGTCTGGCTGAGCGGTGTACACAGAGTGGCAGTACACACAATGCTATATAGTCTGGCTGAGCCGTGTACACACAGTGGCAGTACACACAATGCTATATAGTCTGGCTGAGCGGTGTACACACAGTGGCAGTAAACAATGCTATATAGTCTGGCTGAGCGGTGTACACACAGTGGCAGTACACACAATGCTATATAGTCTGGCTGAGCGGTGTACACACAGTGGCAGTACACACAATGCTATATAGTCTGGCTGAGCGGTGTACACACAGTGGCAGTATACACAATGCTATATAGTCTGGCTGAGCGGTGTACACAGAGTGGCAGTAAACAATGCTATATAGTCTGGCTGAGCGGTGTACACACAGTGGCAGTACACACAATGCTATATAGTCTGGCTGAGCGGTGTACACAGAGTGGCAGTAAACAATGCTATATAGTCTGGCTGAGCGGTGTACACAGAGTGGCAGTACACACAATGCTATATAGTCTGGCTGAGCGGTGTACACACAGTGGCAGTACACACAATGCTATATAGTCTGGCTGAGCGGTGTACACACAGTGGCAGTAAACAATGCTATATAGTCTGGCTGAGCGGTGTACACACAGTGGCAGTACACACAATGCTATATAGTCTGGCTGAGCGATGTACACAGAGTGGCAGTACACACAATGCTATATAGTCTGGCTGAGCCGTGTACACACAGTGGCAGTACACACAATGCTATATAGTCTGGCTAAACGGTGTACACACAGTGGCAGTAAACAATGCTATATAGTCTGGCTGAGCGGTGTACACACAGTGGCAGTACACACAATGCTATATAGTCTGGCTGAGCGGTGTACACACAGTGGCAGTACACACAATGCTATATAGTCTGGCTGAGCGGTGTACACAGAGTGGCAGTACACACAATGCTATATAGTCTGGCTGAGCGGTGTACACACAGTGGCAGTAAACAATGCTATATAGTCTGGCTGAGCGGTGTACACACAGTGGCAGTAAACAATGCTATATAGTCTGGCTGAGCGGTGTACACACAGTGGCAGTACACACAATGCTATAAAGTCTGGCTGAGCGGTGTACACAGAGTGGCAGTACACACAATGCTATATAGTCTGGCTGAGCGGTGTACACACAGTGGCAGTACACACAATGCTATATAGTCTGGCTGAGCGGTGTACACACAGTGGCAGTAAACAATGCTATATAGTCTGGCTGAGCGGTGTACACACAGTGGCAGTACACACAATGCTATATAGTCTGGCTGAGCGGTGTACACAGAGTGGCAGTACACACAATGCTATATAGTCTGGCTGAGCCGTGTACACACAGTGGCAGTAAACAATGCTATATATAGCGTGGCTGAGCGAGGTACACAGTGGCAGTACACACAATGCTATATAGTGTGGCTGAGCGAGCGGTGTACTACTGTTCCCAGCAGCGACACACAATGACTGGGGGGACCCTGGCTAGCGTGGCTGAAGCGCGAACTACCCTGCCTGCCTACCCAAAGCTAAACCCACAGACAAATGGCGGAGATATGACGTGGTTCGGGTATTTATTTACCCGAACCACGTGACCGTTCGGCCAATCAGAGCGCGTTCGGGCCGAACCACGTGACCCGTTCGGCCAATCACAGCGCGTTCGGGGTCCGAACCACGTGACCCGTTCGGCCAATCACAGCGCTAGCCGAACGTTCGGGGAACGTTCGGCCATGCGCTCTTAGTTCGGCCATGTGGCCGAACGGTTTGGCCGAGCACCATCAGGTGCCGAATAGGGTGATGTTCTGCAGAACCCGAACAGTGGCGAACACTGTTCGCCCAACACTACTCCACCCTGCAGGCTCCCCTCCCCCAATGCCTAGGGCCAGAGCAGAATCATCCACCAGGCTACCTAAGCAGGTGCCTGGGGCCTAGTGGGTGTCAAGGGGCCCACCTGCCTCCTTCTTTGACCTCTTTCCACTTCAGCTTACCGAAAGGACCACAAGGAGGCCCCAAATGTACTACCTTGCCTAGGGCCCCGTTACATCTTAATCCCTCTCTGCCTAGGGCCCTCCAATCAGTGAAGGGATGGAGCACCATCTTACTTGTGGCCTATTGGCTCTCAGTACTGCTAGTCATTAGTCAGATAGATAGTTTCAGTTTCACTGTTATTAGGCGCAGTAGCGCAGACCCAATGGGGCTTGGATTTTTCTGCCGAAGGTACGGGTCCGTGCTACAGCACAGGCGCAGTGCGGATGCACTTTGGGGGTCCTTATTCCTGAACGGCTTGGTGGAGCAAGATGGGAAAAGGCTCTGAATCCTCCTCCCGAGGTAAGTTTCCGGTGCAAACCTCACAGATTTGCTTAATATGACACTAACATGCCCAGCCCCAGATCGGTTCCAAGCAAAACCGGAACAGGGATATCATCCAAGATACCAACAACCTTCTCTTGACGCTGCACCCCCCAGTCGATCTCCACCTGGGCCTGGGTGATGAGCGAGAGGATGCCCCCCACTTTAGTAAGTATAAGGCATAGATCCCAAATGTCTCTATTTTGGAGGTAAGTCCCTCTTTGGGAACCCTGTCCCTCTGTCCCTCATTTGTCTCTCTTTCAGGACTGATCAGGGGTGTAACTAGAAATCACAGGGCCCCCCTGCAGAAATTTGGATGCCCCCGGCCCGCTCAGGGCCATTTTGGGGGCCGGAGGGGTCACAGCATGAGCGGAGAGCGTGGCCACACATCAGCAGGGAGGGAGGACAGTCCCCCCTCCCTCACCTCGGGCTCTCCCCTTTGTGCTCCCCTCCTGCATCTATCAGTGGCAGCAGAGCGAGCAGGAACACATACCTCTATCCACCGCGAAGATCCGATCTCTAAGTGCATCACGCTACTTCCTGTTGAAACAGGAAGTAGCGTCAGACACTTAGAGAGTGGAATCTCCGGCAGTGGAATGCATGAAGGTACAGTATGTGTTCCTGCCTGCCACCTGCTGTTGCTGATAGATGCCGGAGGGAAGCACTCAGGGGAGAGCCTAAGGTGAGGGAGGGGGGATTGTCCCCCCTCCCCGCTGATGTGTGCCCATGCACTCTCCTCATGCTGTGACCCCTTCTGGCCCCCAAAACGGCCCTGGGCGGGCCCTAGAGAGGCCCCCCCCAGAGGTGCAGGGGCTGCAGCCTCTATTGTTACGCCACTGTGACTGATGTACAGATCTGTGTAAATATATATATTTTATCTACTGAAAAATGTGTTTAATTGACTCTAAACTTTTTTCCTATCCTTTCAATTGATATAATGTTAATATGAAGGAAAATGAACTAAGATAGAAAGGACCAGTGTGGTTTGAAATATAAAACAACATATTTTTCTTTATAGTGTGCGTATGTATGTCAGGGGGCATGGTTAGAGGTGTGGCAGGGGTGTGGCTTAAGTGTCCCTCTTTCTGATCTCAAAAAGTTGGAAGGTATGCTAAGGTATTTCTATAAATGTATTGCGTATATAATTCAGACCAAAGCACAAACATAAAGAGTACCCTCAACCTTTAAAAACATACATACTGTTCAGCCATGATTCTAGATCAGGCATGGGCAAACTTGGCCCTCCAGCTGTTGAGGAACGACAAGTCCCACAATGCATTGCTGGAGTCTGACAGCCATAGTCATGACTCATAAAGGCAAATGCATTGTGGGATTTGTAGACCCTTAACAGCTGGAGGGCCGAGTTTGCCCATGCCTCTTCTAGATGCTAGAAGTGTACTATTATTCATCATCAAAGGATTTTTTCGGGCCTCTTTCACTTTGATTAGAACAGAGCAGATGACTGTGCTCTTCATGCTTCTTTTACACTGCAAATCGCAATTCCAATTTCCGATTTGCGATTCCGATTTGCGATTTTCACTGGATGCAGGCAACACTAGAAGAAAAACACCGAAAAAAATGCATCGTGCAGGACTTTTTTTAATCACATAAAAAATTGGAATTGCATGTAAAATCACATCAAAATCGGAATTCAGAATTGCATGTAGTGTGTAATGCCTGCCTGGTACACACAATGAGATTTTCTGTTAGCTTTACTGTGAGATCTATTATTTCCAACATGTCCGATCTGATTTCCGATTGACTTTCTGATCAATTTTCTATTCACTTCTATGGAAAACCGATCAGAGAATTGATCGGAAATCAGATTGCACATGTTGGAAATAATCAATTTGACAATAAATCTGCCAGAAAATCTCATTGTGTGTACCAGGCATAAAAACCCTGAAGGTAAATAAAACACACCATTGTAGAGGGAAGGCTCTGGACACTATAAGGCCTTCCCAGTCCTCTCTCCATCCAGCGCTGCCCACCTCCCCTTCGAGGATCCTCTTTGTTCTGGTCTTCAGCAGAGGCGTAGCTATGGTGGGCAAGGGGGGACACATGTCCCCGGGCGCAGCACTGTGAGGGCGCTCAGCACTGCTCCCCCCCCCCCCCCTTCGAGGATCCTCTTTCTTCTGGTCTTCGGCAGAGGCGTAGCTATGGTGGGCAAGGGGTTACACATGTCCCCGGGCGCAGCAGTGTGAGGGCGCTCAGCACTGCCATTGCACCCAGGGATGAGCTCCGGATAAAATTCAGATGAAATCCGAATAAGTTTCATTGGCTCTTATTACTGCACCTGAGCAGGTGTGTGCGAGGGGGGAAGGTTAAACTTACCCAGCAGGCTTCTTCTTTAACCCATCCCACGGCGCGTCCCACGCTGCGTTCCAAGCCGCGGTCATGTGGCTACAAACACTTCCTGCTTCCGGGTTGAAGGAGGAAGCATAGTAGTCACATGATGCGGCTTGGAACGCAGCGTGGGACGCGCCGTGGGATGGGTGCAGTAATTAGAGGATGAAATCAGAATGAAACTCATTCGGATTTCATCAGAATTTTATCCGGAGCTCATCCCAGGTTGCACCCCAATGTGCAGGTGGCTCGCTGGCTATGTGAAGTGCCCCTGCTTCTCTCCCACCTTCTCCGGGGGAGTGCAGAATCATTAACAGCAGCCGAAAAAGGCTATGTAAAGGGGGGGGGGGGCACATATGGCTATCTAAAGTGGTGCAGATTTAGCTATTTAAAAAGGGCACATCTGGCTATCTGAATGGGGTAAGGAGGCACATATAGCTATCTAAATAACATTTGACTTCCTCCAAGACTACAACCACATTCCGATGTGTGGCCACACCCATTTTGTCCAGAGGGGGGAGCAAAAACCAGTCGATGTCCCCGGGTGCTGAAAACCCTAGCTACACCTCTAGTCTTCTGCATGGCTTGTGCAGCCTTTGGAAGTATTTGTGTCCCCAACTACTTCCAAAGATGAGCACATTTGTACTGAGCATGGGCAATCCCAGACTTGTGCATGTGCAGTACAGATGCGCTCATCTTCAGAAGTCCTCGGATGGCTGCACCAAAGAGATATTCCATCTAGCAGGTCAAATAGCTTCCAACAGCACAGGAGAGACAGAGAGAGGATCAGGAAGCCTCTATGGTGTGCAGAGCCTTCCCTCTACTTAGGTATATATATAAAAACTTTTTGCCCTTTAAAATAACCCACTGACGTCAAAGGAAACCTCTATAATTATATTCCATATGCAGGGAGAGCAGTGAGATCTGATTTCTGTAACCCAGCTGTGTTTGCTGACACAGGTCACACCGCAGTCCGCAGATCAGATTGTACTGAGAAGTCCACATCTGCATCGCCCCCTCTCTCTCCATGTACTTTGATATTGCTGGAGGAGCGTTGCAGAAAGTTGACAGGTGGGCGGGGGCTAATCATTGACCGATTCGATCAGAAGAACTAAAGAACTTCACTCTCACTCCTTAGAGCAATACCGAAGAAAAAAAGAAAGAAAGAAAGAAAAGAGATGTAATTTCCAGTCAGAAAGGATGAAATCCATAACTTCCAACAGGTCCTATCTGATTTCTTATCATTTTTCTGATCGCTACTATACAAAATCGATCAGAATTCAGATCAGACCTGTCGGAAATTACTAAATCAACCCGATGATCTGGCGGGAAATTGCATGGTGTGTACCAGGCATAGCCGTGAACTGATAAAGGAAGCAGAATGGCAAAAGAATTGCACCACCTGTTGAGTTTATATCAATTCGTAAACTTTATTCCATATCTTTCCAAAATCTCAACAAGAATGGCTGAACAAGTGAGTCCTGATTAAATGAGTTCATCTTGGTTTCTAGGGTTTTAGGCCCAGTGCACAATAAAAGGCGCTAGTGTAATCGCAAACTCTCCGTGCTTTTTGAAGTTATTTTTTAGAGCGATTCTAGGCATGTGCCTAGCGATTTTCTAATCATGCCTAGAGATTTTTGGAGCATTTTGGTGTAGCGTTTATTATTTTTTATTATAGTGGAGCTGTAACTGAACAGCTTCTGTAACAAAAAAAGCTTGGAAAATCGCTTTGTTCTAGCGCTTTTCAGAGCGATTTTCCACTTTCCTATACTATGCATTAAAGTGGTCTAACACCCAGCATTTCAACCTTGCTTTAAAAGATTGCTTACAGCTTAGAAACTATTATGCCATATATTTTTTTTTTGGGCAGAAATTCACTGAATGGATTAAACATGACATTTTAGTGTTGCATTTAGCTAGAAATCCTCCTCTGTGCTGAGGTTTAGCTACAAATGTATCTATTTACAATGTAAATAAACAAACACCTCTCTGAGAGAGCGCAGAGGGCTTCCCAGACAGGCTTTTCAGAGGTCTACAGTATTTGCATTCCAGACATGATACATTTGTATCTAAACCTCAGCATGGAGGCTGATTTCTAGCTAAATGCAAAACTAAAATGCCATGTTTAACCCATTCAGTGAATTTCTGCTTAAAAAAAAAATCTGGCATAATAGTTTCTAAGCTGTAAGCAATCTTTTAAAGCAAAGTTGTAATGCTGGGTGTTAGACCGCTTTAAGGCTGAATCGTCTCAGAAATCAGCAGAAATGCTGCGGGTCGCATTTGCGTTTGGGAGAAAATCCCATCGCTCTGGTGCGCTCCATCCCGTTCATATACATTAGCCAAGTTCCTCTCAAAGTGCTAGCGTTTTTAAAAATGCTCAGAAGCGCTCTTGGTGCGCACCAGCCCCGAATCTTATCCTTAACCATTTGTAACAATAGATTGTCATGGAAAGTAGATATGTACCTGGAGGAAGCTAATGCCCAGTACACATTGTACAAAATTTCCCGTCAGAGCGACAGGTCAAATCAATAAATTTTGACAGATTCAATCACTTTACCGATGGAATTCCCGTTCACTTCTGTACAAAATCGATCAGAAAATCGATTAGAAACCTGATCGCACCTGTCAGAAAGGATCAAATCGATCTGACGAAAAATTGTATGGAGTTTACCCGGCATTAGAGACAGCTAGGCAATAGTAAGTTCTATGTTCCACTTCCCTCTGGTCCAACACAATGGCCTCAATTCTGGTAGCTATGTAACATAAATATTTTTGGTAGATAAAATACCTCATGCTGCATTTTCTGAAAGATTTTTCTGAATTTCCAAACATGAGGTAAAACATGTGCTAAATGCATAAAGTGCGGTATTTTTCAGCAGTAAATAATAATAATAATAATAATAATAATAGTCTTTATTTGTCTTCCATAAGTTAGGAAAGTCTTTGGAAGATGTTTTTTTTTTTTAGGGGGGAAGGTGTATTTCATTATGTAGCAACCTATGGAAAGTATATTTATAGGCATCCTCTATAAAAAAAAAAATAAAAAAAATATATTATATTTGGAGTTGTATTTCTTTTTCATGATATGGTTTTGAGTTGTATTTTTACTACTCTTCTCTACTACACAGCTTGCATAGGAACTCCACTAAAAACTGCAAAATGCATACAAATTGATTTTACCTCCAGGTACAAGCAGGTCTTTGGTCTAGTGCACACCGAGCGGTTTTGGTAGCGTTTTTAGAACCGCTTGCGGATGTGGAAACGCTAGGGTAATGTATTTCAATGGACTGGTACACACCAGAGCGGGAGGCGTTTTGCAGAAACGCATACTCCCGGGCTGCAGCATTTTTTGGATTTTTGAGGCGTTTCTGTCTCCAATGTTAAGTATAGGAAAAACGCAAAACGCTTGATAAAACGCCAGATCAGAGCAGTTTTCCAGGCATTTTTGTTACAGTAGCTGTTCAGTAACAGCTTTACTGTAACAATATCTGTAATCTACTACTAAAAAAAAAACGCTACACTAAAGCGCAAAACGCTAGCAAAACGCTTTATAATAATAAGAAAAAACGCTTCAAAAACCGCTAGCGTTTTGCGGATCTGCTAGCGGTTTTTGGTGTGCACTAGACCATAAAGAGACTCTGAAGTCTCCTAAAAACAAGGTTTTTACTTAAAAAATCTCTTTAACCTAATTGCCCCTCCTAAAACGCCGCATCCCTGCAGCTAACAACGCCATAAATCATCCCAAATTACATGGGGGGCATTGCGGGGCTCCTTCCGCATAGAGGCAGAGCTTTCAACTGTAGCTCTGCTTCACACGCGTCTATCGGTGCAGATCGCCGCCTCTCCCCTGCCCCTCTCAGTCTTCCTCCACTGAGAGGGGCGGTGGAGAGGCAGAGATACGCGCTGATCGACGCGCATGGAGGCAGAGCTGTGGCTGAAAGCTCTGCCTCCTCCAGCAGCAAAATCCACAACCAAGAAAGTCGTGGATTTTGCCGGGGGGAATTAGGGGTCATTTATGGCGTTTTCAGCCACAGGGATGCAGCGTTTTAGGAGGGGCCATTAGGTTAAAGAAGTTTTTAAAGTAAAAACCTCGTTTTTAGGAGACTTCAGAGTCTCTTTAAACTGTTCGGTAAATTATGTGCTAACATGCCTCCTAATTTCCATGAGAATAGGGATTTTCTGTAAAATGAATGCAAATTACCTCACAAATTACCTCATAATTTACCGCATGAGGTAAAACGATAAAGCATGACTAAAACCTACCAGAATTGCTAAATGTAATTACCTCATAAGGTAAATTACCGTACATGAGGTAATTTGTTTGAAAACCCTACCAGAATTGAGGCCAATATACAGTATCTTGAAATCTATAAAGAGCCAACTGTCACTTGCAAAGGAGCGGGAAATCATCAGTACAAGGGAATATTATTTCCTACTAGCTGGACGCCCGGCGTTGCCCGGGTATGTATTTGGCTAGTGTTGGCTCTGCCCACTTTTCCTAACCCTAACCCACAATTACTTAATGACCAAGTATGTGACCTTTGCGGTCTTTGGCATCAATAATTTGCAATGAAATAAAATTAATCTGATTAGATGTGGCTCCACCCCTTTTCTGAATTTGAACCCCAATCACCCAATGGCCAACTGTACCAGGTACAGGTGATTAACAGTGCAAGAATGGCAGCAATTAAATATTCCCCTTAAAAATCAATAGGTGGGTTTTGATTAGTTTTTATAGGCTCCACCCACTTTTCTGAATATTAATCTCAGTCACCCAGTGACAAACTGTGCAAAGTTTGAGAACTCTGCCATTAACAGTGTAAGAATGGCTGCAGTTTACATTTTCACAATTAAATTTGTATTTATCTCCACCCACTTATTTCCTAACATTGTTCAGGTATGTATTTGGCTGGTGTTGGCTCCGCCTACTATTTCTAACCCTAACACACAATTACTCGATAACCAAGTTTGTGAGCTTTGCAGTCTTTGGCATCAATAATTTGCATTGAGTGTAAAACAAATCTGATTGGCTGTTTGTGGCTGGACCTCTTTGTCTGAATGTGAGCCCCAGTCACCCAATGACCAACTGTACCAGGTTTAAGGCTTGTGCCATTAACAGTGCAAGAATGGTAGCAATTACATATTCCCCTTGAAAATCAATAGGTGAATTTTGATTGGCTTTTGTAGGCTCCACCCACTTCTCTGAATATTAATCCCAGTCACCCAGTGACCAATTGTGCAAAGTTTAAGAACCCTACCATTAAAAGTGTAAGAATTGCTGCCGTTTACATTTTCTCAGTGAAATTTGCATTTGTCTCCGCCCACTGATGACCCGGCATTGCCTGATTATGTATTTTGTAGGTGCTGGCTGCGCCCACTTTTCCTAACCTTAACACACAATTAATCAATTACACAATTAATCAATTACTCAATGACCAAGTTTGTGAGCTTTGCGGTCTTTGGCATCAATAACCTGCAATAAAATGAAACAAGTCATATTGGCTGTTTGTGGCTCCACCCCCTTTTATAAATTTGAACCCCAGTCACCCAATGATCAACTGTACCAGGTTTGAGGCTTGTGCCATTAACAGTGCAAGAATGGCAGCAATTAAATATTCCCCTGAAAAATCAATAGGTAATTTTTGATTGCCTTTTGTAGGCTTCACCTACTTTTCTGAATATTAACCCCAGTCACCCAGTAACCAACTGTGCAAAGTTTGAGAAACCTACCATTAACAGTGTAAAGCTGAGTACACACGTACGATAACGATCGTTCAAAAACGAACGATAACGACAATCGGAACGATAATCGTGCGTTCAAAAAGTGTGAACGATCGTTTTTGTGAACGATAACGATCGTTATCGTTCAATCGGACCGATCCAACCCGGCGGATTTTTTCGAAAGATAATCGTTCAATCGTTGCAGTGTGTACAAAGATCGTCCGATAACGCATGTTCTTATTGCCTGTCATAACGTCACTTCCGTTTGCGCACGCATTTTTTTATCGTTCGTCGTTCAGTACTTTATACTTATATCGTTCACGTGTGTACACAATCGTTCATTACGAACGATCTTTTCAGTCTAATTTGAATATCGTGTAAACGTCACGAATCGTTCGTAACGAACGATCTTTATCGGACGTGTATACGAACCTTAAGAATGGCTGCTGTTTACATTTTCCCAGTAAAATTTGTATTTGTCTCCGCCCACTTATGACCCGGCATTGCCCGCTTATGTATTTGGCTGGTGTTGGCTGTGCCCACTTTTCTAACCCTAACGCCCAATTAATCAATTACTCAATTACCAAGTTTGTGAGCTTTGCGGTGTTTGGCATCAATAATTTGAATTGGAATGAAACAAATCTAATTGGCTGTTTGTGGCTCCACCCCCTTTCTGAAATTGAACCCTAGTCACCCAATGATCAACTATACCAGGTTTGAGGCTTGTGCCATTAACAGTGCAAGAATGGCAGCAATGTAAATATTCCCCTTGAAAATCAATAGGTTAATTTTGATTGGCTTTTATAGACTCCACCCACTTTTCTAAATATTAATCCCAGTCACCCGGTAACCAACTATGCAAAGTTTGAGAACCCTACCATTAACAGTGTAAGAATGGCTGCTGTTTACATTTTCCCAGTAAAATTTGTATTTGTCTCCGCCCACTTATGACCCGCGTTGCCCTTTTATGTATGTGGCTGGTGTTGGCTGTGCCTAATTTCTAACCCTTATGCTGAATACACACGGTGCGTTCACGCACTCGATTTCCCGCTCGATTCCCGTCGATTCGTTTATTTCCAACATGTCCGATTTGGATTTCGATGGATCGTTAGGTCGATTCGGCATACTTTGCATGCGAATCGACCTAACGATCCATCAAAATCCAAATCGGACATGTTGGAAATAAACAAATCGACGGGAATCGGCGGGAATCGAGCGGGAAATCGAGTGCGCGAACGCACCGTGTGGATCCAGCATAACACACAATTAATCAATTACCAAGTTTGTAATCTTTGCGGTGTTTGGCATCAATAATTTGCATTGAAATGAAACAAATCTAATTGGCTGTTTGTGGCTCCACCCCCTTTCTGAAATTGAACCCTAGTCACCCAATGATCAACTGTACCAGGTTTGAGGCTTGTGCCATTAACAATGCAAGAATGGCAGCAATGTAAATATTCCCCTTGAAAATCAATAGGTTAATTTTGATTGGCTTTTATAGACTCCACCCACCTGTCTGAAAATTTAATCCTAGTCACCCAGCGACCAACTGTGCAAAGTTTGAGAACCCTACCATTAACAGTGTAAGAATGGCTGCAGTTTACATTTTCCAGTGAAATTTGTATTTGTACGTAAGGAGAAGCAGATAGCGTGCATCTTCCGTCTTAAGCATATGCATTTATTGCAGGTGTACAACATCAAAGTAGATTCCGTGCATAGCATAATTCCATTGTATCGTAAATAACTTGCAAACATTAAAGGCATGGTACCTTGTGGATTCCAAGTGTTAGCCTGTCAGCATGGGAGGTGGGAGTGCGGTACAGATGTGGGCCTGGCGACAGCCGTTTCGCGTCATCCTGGACGCTTGCAGGGGCAAACGCAGGATTTTTAGGGGGGGGGGGGGGGGGTTCCTGAAAGGTCCAGAAGCACGTATGTCCCGAGTGCTTCCGAATACAGGTGGCTCCATACTGCCCATGCACAAAAGTGCGCTGGCGTATTACGAAGCTGCCTATCTTTGGAAGTACTCAAGGACACGAGTGTTTCTGAGGGCTTCTGGTAGCAGCAAATTTGAACGGGGTACAGCGCTGGAACAACTCCCCAAGAGAGGAACAGGAGATAGACTTAGTTTGGACAATTCAGTGGAATATGCTACATAGTGTCACATAGCGCAAGCGATACCCATATGATGCAGGGATATATGCATCTGCGGAAGATGGCGGCGCTATATAAATACTAAATAATAATATTTTGCCTCACCAGGATTGCACTTTTATTTAGCTTTCCTGTATGACAAGAAGACACAGCCAGCTCTAGGGGAAGAGGGAAACAAAGGTGAATGAAGGAGGCTGGTGCACACCAAGAGTGCTTCTGAGCGTTTTTCAAATCAACAGTGATTTGAAAAGCGCTTGACTAATGTTACCCTATGTGGGTGTTCCCACAGCAGCGTTGTGATTTTTTCAAAATTGCAGGTATACTGCATGTAGCATGTTTTTGAGCAATTCATTCAAAAATCGCTCTGAAAATCACTTCACAAAATCACACTCACAAATTGCTAGCGATTGCTATTGTCATTTTGGCGTTGCACTAGCCCAGAGAGAAGAGGAGTGGAGAGAGACTGAGAATAGCCTGAGATGGAGCAGAGAACTTATCTGTATTGCAGTCCCACATCAGACAGGCTACTTGCCTGTAATCGGACTCCTGTCCCTGTCAGTCTCTCACACAAGTCAGAAAGAAGCCCTCCTGGAGTCTAGGGACTGTCAAAAACTTTTCAGCTTGTTAAACACCTTACCCACACATGCAGTCATTATAACAATGGGGAGAGACCAGACAGATGTTTGCCCACAGACCCTGAGTCCAGGCAAGCTCTGCATCATGCTGTGCATATTTACCAGCTTGCCTGCACTCTAATTTCATCATGTCGGGAAACTTCTGTGCTGTGGAGAGTCCAGGACTCCATAATCAACATTCTCTCACTGCAGGCTGCATCTTCTTGTGAGGGAAGCTGGGCTGCCTCTCTCATTCTATTAGCTGGAGGGAGGCACCAGAAGTAAGAAGGGAGGGAGAATGAGGCTGTTTATATTATGCGGCTTCCCTGGCTGAATACACAGCTCAGTGCAGGGGGGAGGTTCCAGACACCCGGAATAGCCCCCTCAGTTCGCCAGTGGCTTGGTCACGCCATATTCCACAATACGGCATGGAATACGGCGTGACCAAGCGTCCAGGAGGACGCGAAACGGCTGTCGCCAGGCTCACATATGTCCCGCACTCCCACCTCCCATGCTGACAGGCTAACACTTGGAATCCACAAGGTACCATGCGTTTAATGTTTTCAAGTTATTTATGATACACTGGAATTATGCTATGCACGGAATCTACTTTGATGTTGTACACCTGCAATAAATGCATATGCTTAAGATGGAAGATGCATGCTATCTGCTTCTCCTTACGTACAGATTAAGTTCCTTTTTTCAATTGTTACAGCGGAGCACACGTCATGTATAAGCAATCCATATAATATATAGCCTGTCAGTGACAAGTTGGCCACTTTGGGCACACCAAATTCGCACAAAAGCTGGAAGCAACATACCTCTTAAAGGAGAAGTGCCACGCCACTCTGTTTCTCTTTGAATTTGTATTTGTCTCCGCCCCTTTTTGGTTATGGGAATAAAAAGTATCCTATACTTTATTCCAGGTAATGTACTATGTGTGTGCCAAATTTCATTCAAATCTGTTCAGCCATTTTTGCGTGATCGAGTAACAAACATCCAAACATCCGAACTTTCCCATTTATTATATTAGTAAGATTATTCAATTCAATTCACTTTATTGTCATTGTGTAACACAACAAAATTACTTTTTATGACAACCCCACGGTGCATATAGGGATCATAGTGATAGTAACAAGGAAGAGAAGAAATTATACACATATGCCAGGTATTACAGATATTTAAACAATTTGTACACAGTGTTAATTATTTCAGAGAGGATTCAGAGTTCATCAAGTTTATGGCGGATGGGAAAAAGCTGTCTTTCAGTCTGTTTGCCTGTGTGCGGATTGATCTAAAATGTTTACCTGATGGAAAGAGCTCAAACAAGGCATTTCAAGGGTGAGTGTTGTCCTTGATAATGTTTTTGGCCCTTCTCACACTGCGAGTATTATACAAAAGTTCCAGTGATGGTAGTTCAGTGCCAATAATGGCTTTTGCTGTTTTAACAACTCGCTGCAGGGCTTCTCGAGTAGCCTTGGTGCAGCTGTTGTACCAGACCGTCATGCAATTGGTCAGAACGCTTTCTATAGTGCATCTGTTGAAATTAACCAGCAGCTTCTGTGGGAGGTTAGCGCTCCTTAGTTTTCTCAAAAGTAGAGACGTTGTTGTGCTTTGCCAGTTAGAGCTAAAGCATTGTCAGCCCAGGACAGGTTCTCAGCGATGGTGACTCCCAAAAATTTGACGCTGGATACTCTCTCCAAAGCCTCTGAATTGATCATTAGCGGTAGGTAAGTGGTCTTTTTGGTGGCATTCACTTTATTAGTGAAAGATCCTGTTATACCTTCCTTCTATTACCCAGGGTACATAAAAACCTTACCCAGCCACCCGGAAGACCAATTGTCTCAGGCATTGAGAAACTACTTGAAAAGAGCTGTACCTTTGTTGATTTTCATTTCCAACCACATGTTCTGGTAGTAAGCTATTACTTGAGGGACAGCATTCCCAATGAGCATATTTGCAAACAGATAACAGTAGTATCAATGGGTGCTACGTGTGCATCATCGATAGCTAACCTTTGGGGACTGTGGGAAAGAGAGACCCTATTTAGCCCATAATAGGAGAAGTACCAGGATCACATCCTGGGATGGTACCGATACCGTACTTTTTTGGACCATAAGACGCACCTGACCACAGAACGCACCAAGGTTTAGAGAACAAAGACCAGGGTAAAAAAAAAACTAAATCATGGTGTAGGGGCATCTTGGATCTTCTTCCCTCAATAACCCCCAATTATTTCCCTCTTGTGTTCTTCTTTGACTCTCCTGTGTCTCCTCTGTCCCCTTGTGTTCTTCTGTATCCTCCGTCCCCCTGTGTCTCTTCTGTTCCCCTGTATCTCTCCTGTCCCCATGTCCTCCTTTCCCCCCTCCCCGCCTCTTCTGTCCCCAGCATGGCATCTTTCCCCCTGGCTCGTGTCCCTGGCATTCCTGGTGTGGTCTCTGTCCCACTGCCCCATCTTTCCCCAGTGTGGCCTCTGTTTCCCTGCCCCTTCCATCCCTGACGTGGCCTCTGTCTCCTGCCCTGTGTCCATTCCATCCCCAATGTGGCCGCTGTCCCCCTGCCCTCCTAGTAGGAGAGATACTTACCATTACATTACTAATCTGGTGAAAAATGTGGCAGGAGTTGAGTCCTGTGACAAGCAGGGATTCTGTCTGTGTTCACGCTGGCTCCAGCTTAACAGTACTCCATTCAGGTTCCAGAGGCTGTGCAGCCAATCAGATGGGGGGCGCTGGAGAATATCATCCAATCACCGCCACCTGTTCTAACTGGAGCCTATGGCCCCTCGGGCCGGACCAGAGCTCCATTATTAGGCCAATCAGTGCACTCGCTGCTACTGAGCATACAAACCCAAAATGAGTCATTGTTGTTCCTTTTTGGTTATATTATATACCTTTATTCTAATATCCTACATTGGTACTCCTCTGGGTGGATGTCCAAAAGCTCACTACTTGCATACAAATATATTTTCCTGATTACTTTACAACATAAATACTAACCCCACAATTTTTGGAGTATGACTGATTGATGTTGACTATTTACCCATGTTATTTGTATTGTGTATATCAGACTTTTATACTGGTTGAACTCGATGGATGTATGTCTTTTTTCAACCAAAATAACTATGTAACTATGTAAGACTATTAACTAGTATATTCTGGGGGTCATGTAGTGCCTGCCACGCACATACAGTGGCTGGATGGTGTACTGGTTAAGGGCTCTGCCTCTGACGCAGGAGACCAGGGTTCGAATCTCGGCTCTGCCTGTTCAGTAAGCCAGACCCTATTGAGTAGGAGACCTTAGGCAAGTCTCCCTAACATTGCTACTGCCTATAGAGCGCGTCCTAGTGGCTGCAGCTCTGGCGCTTTGAGTCCACCAGAAGAAAAGCGCGATATAAATGTTATTTGTCTTGTCTTGTCTACTTAAGGCCTATACACAGGTTGGATTTTTACATCCCGCCGTTCAGTCATCCGCACGCCAAATCGGGCGTGTGTACAGTTCGTTGTTCGGGTGATAAGACTGGTCTTATCACCGGAACGATGGACTGTACACACGCCCGATTTGGCGTGCGAACGACTGAACGACGGGACGTTCAAACGACCCGTCATTCGGAAAAATTAGACGTGTGTATGGGCCTTAAAGGGATACTGTAGGGGGGGTCATGGGAAAATGAGTTGAAGTTACCCGGGGCTTCTAATGTGCCCGCGCAGCCACTCCCCAATGCTCCGGCACCGCCTCTGGTTCACTTCTGGAATTTCAGACTTTAAAGTCTGAAAACCACTGCACCTGCGTTGCCGTGTCCCCACTCCCACTTATGGCACCAGGAGTTAACTGCGCAGTCCCAGTATGGTCTGTGCCTGCGCAGTACGCTCCTGGTGACATCAGGGGGAACGAGGACACAGCAATGCAGGCGCAGTGGGTTTCAGACATTAAAGTCATAAATTCCAGAAGTGAACTGGAAGCGGGGCCGGAGCATCGGTGAGTGGCTGCATGGGCACAGGATGTCTGCGGGGACCATTAGAAGCCCCGGGTAACTTCAACTCATTTTCCCCCGACCCCCCCCCCCCTACAGTATTCCTTGAAGTATTGTTATTATTATCATTATAATCTTATAATTCTTGATAGATACATGCATTGAACCATGACTATTTTTACCTTATGAAAATGTTTTCCATTGGAACTTTGAACTGTGAAAAACCCCAATTTTTTGATAATTTTGTGCTATAAGCCCCTGTATGATTTTTTGTTTGCAGATTTATTCAATTCTCTTTTTCTCCTACGTTTTCCTCTGGGTGGTGTCGTCATATATTATCAACTAGCTGATTGCCCGGCGTTGCCTGGGTATGTATTTGGCTGGTGTTGGCTCCGCCCATTTTTTCTAACCCTAACACACAATTACTCAATGACCAAGTTTGGGAGCTTTGCGGTCTTTGGTATCAATAATTTGCATTGAAATTAAAAAATCTGATTGGCTGTTTGTGGCTCCACCCCCTTTTCTGAATTTGAACCCCAATGACCAACTGTACCAGGTTTGAGGCCTGTGCCATTAACAGTGCAAGAATAGCAGCAATTAAATATTCCCCTTAAAAAGCAATAGGTGAAGTTTGATTCACTTTTGTAGGCTCCACCCACTTTTCTGAATATTAATCTCAGTCACCCAGTGACCAACTGTGCAAAGTTTGAGAACCCTGCCATTAACAGTGTAAGAATGGCTGCAGTTTACATTTTCCCAGGGAAATTTGTATTTGTCTCCACCCACTGATGACCCGGCGTTGCCCGGGTATGTATTTGACTGGTGTTGGCTCCGCCCACTTTCTAACCCTAACGCACAAACACTCAATGACCAAGTTTGTGAGCTTTGGGGTCCTTGGCATCAATAATTTGTATATTCCCATGAAATGAAACAAATCAGATTGGCTGTTTGTGGCTTCACCCCCTCTCCAGCATTTGAACCCCAGTCACCCAATGATCAACTGTAGCAGGTTTGAAGCATCTGCTATTAGCAGTGTAAAAATGGCAGCAATTTAAATATTCCCCTTGAAAATCAACAGGTGAATTTTGATTGGCTATTATAGGCTCCACCCACTTCCCTGAATATTAATCTCAGTCACCCAGTGACCACCTGGGTTCAAATCTCGGCTCTGCCTGTTCAGTAAGCCAGCACCTATTTCAGTAAGGAGTTTCTTGTGCAAGTCTCCTTAACACTGCTACTGCCTACTGAGTGCGCTCTAGTGGCTGCCTCGCAAGCGCTTTGAGTCCGACAGGAGAAAGGCGCTATACAAATACTGCAATTATTATTATCTGGGCAAAGTTTGAGAACCCTGCCATTAACAGTGTAAGAATGGCTGCAGTTTATATTTTCCCAGTGAAATTTGGTTTTGGTTCCGCCCACTTTTTGTAACCTGGACACACAGTACCTCAATGACCAAGTTTGTGAGCTTTGGGGTCCTTGGCATCGATAATTTGTACTTTCCCATGAAATGAAACAAATCTGATTGACTGTTTGTGGCTCTGTCCCAGGTTTGAGGCTTGTGCCATTAACAGTGCAAGAATGGTAGCAATTTTAATATTCTCCTTGAAAAGCGACATGATGTGATTTTTGATTGGCATTTTTAGGCTCCACCCACTCTTCTGAATATTAATCCCAGTCACCCAGAAACCAGCTGTGCAAAGTTTGAGAACCCTGCCATTAACAGTGAAGAAAGGCTGCAGTTTACAATTTCCCAGAAAAATCTGTATTTGACTCCACCCAGTTTTTGTAACCTTGACACACAGTCACTCAGTGATCAAGTTTGTGAGCTTTTGGGTTCCTGGCATCAAAATTCTGCTAATGGAAGCAGTTTATGCAGCAAAGAAATCTGATTGGCTGTGTTTGGCTCTGCCCCTTTACTGAATTTGAACCCCAGACACTGAACAACCGACTGTAGCAGGTTTGAGGCCTCTGTCATTAACAGTGTAAGAATGGCTGCAGTCTCAATATTCCCCTTGAAAATCAGTAGGTTGAATTTTGATTGGCTCTTGTAGGCTCCACCTACTTTTTTGAATATTAATCCCAGTCACCCAGTGACCATCTGGGCAAAGTTTGAGAACCCTGCCATTAACAGTGTAAGAAAAGCTGCAGTTTATATTTTCCAATGTAAAAAGTTAGTTGTTTTTGGCTCCGCCCACTATTTCTAACCTTAACATACAGTCACTCAATGACCAAGTTTATGAGCTTTGGGGTCCTTGGCATAAATAAGTTGCATTTTACCATTGAAATTAAACAAATCTGATTGTCTGTGTTTGGCCCGCTCCCTTCAGAATTTAAACCCCAGTCTCCCAGTGACTAACTGTAGCAGATTTGAGGCCTCTGCCATTAAGAGTGTATGAATGGCAGCAATGTAAATATTCCCCTTGAAAATCAAAAGGTAAATTTTGATTGGCTGCTGTAGGCTCCACCCACTTTCCTGAATATTAGTCCCAGTCACCCAGTGGCCAACTGTGTCACATTTGAGAAACCTGCCAATAAGCGAACGGCTGAAATCAATCTAACAAATCTGATTGGCTGTTTGTGGCTCCACCCCTTTAGCGAATTTGGACCCCAGTCACCCAATGACTGACTGTATCAGGTTTGAGGCTTGTGCCATTAACAGTGTAAGAATGGTAGCAATGTAAATATTCCCCTTGAAAATCAATAGGTCAATTTTGATTGGCTGTTGTAGGCTCCACCCACATTTCTGAATATTCATCTCAGTCACCCAGTGGCTAATTGTGTAAAGTTTGGGAACCCTGCCATGTTAAAAATTTAGTTGTTGGCACCGGCCACTTTTTCTAACCTTGACATACAGTCACTCAGTTATCAAGTTTATCAGCTTTGGGGTCCTTGGTATCAATACTTTGTATAGTCCCATTGAAAAATAAAAATAAACAAATATGGCTGTTTGTGGCTCCGCCCCATTTCTGAATTTGAACCCTAGTCACCCAATGACTGACTGTATCAGGTTTGAGGCATATGCTATTAACAGTATAAGAATGGTAGCAGCTTAAATATTCCCTTTGAAAATCAAAAGGTGATTTTTATTGGCTTTTGTAGGCTCCACCCACCTTCCAAAATCTTAATCTCATTCACCCAGTGACCAACTGTGCAAAGTTTGAGAGACCTGCCATTAACAGTGTAAGAATGGCTGCAGTTTATATTTTCCAGTGAAATTTGTTTTTAGCTCCGCCCACTTTTTGTAACCTTGACACACAGTCACCCAGTGACCAAGTTTGTGAGCTTTCAGGTTCCTGGCATCAAAAATGTGTGAATGGAAGCAGTTTATCCACCAAGGAAATCTGATTGGCTGTAGGTGGCCCCGCCCCTTTAGTTAATTTGGACGCCAGTCACCCAATGACCAACTGTAGCAAGTTTGAAGCCTCTGCCATTAACAGTGTAAGAATGGCAGCAGTTTAAATATTCCCCCTGAAAATCAATAGGTGAATTTTTATTGGCTGTTGTAGGCTCCTCCCACTTCCCTGAATCTTAATCCCAGTCACCCAGTGACCAACTGTGGCAAGTTTGAGAACCCTGCGATTAACAGTCTAAGATTGGCTGCAGTTTACATTTTCCCATTTAAAATGAATGGCTGAAATTTGATTGGCTGTTTTATGCTCCTCCCACTTTTCCTGGATTCGTAACCTCTGCCACCAAGTGACCAACTGTGCCAAGTGTGGGGACTCTGGGTTGATTACTGTGAGAATGGCAGCCTTTTACATTTTTTCCATTGACTTGAATGGGTGAAATCTGATTTGCTGTTTGTAGCTCCGCCCACGTGTGCAGGGGGGCCGCAAGACCCCCAGAACATATCATCCCAGGTAGTAAGGAATCTGTGTACCAAGTTTCGTTCAAATCGGTCAAGCCGTTTTCGAGTGATCGCGGCACATACATACACACACACACACACACATACACACACACATACATACATACATCCGATTTTATATATATAGATAAAATGTATTTTACGCCACCAGCAAGCATGAAAATACAAAAAAGAATCTTGATAGAACATTTTTACCTACTTTCAGTGCTTTTCAAAAGCAGAGTACTGAAAAAAATATTTTACAGAAGATGAAAAATTATCTCCTATAAACTCAGGAGAGAACGTAAATTGAATAACGCCCACTGTATATTGATCTGTATAAGCGGGCAGAGATGTGCAAAACGCGGTATCTGTTTTAATGAATTAAATAAAAAAAAAAAATAAAAAAAAAGTTTTACTTTGCGCAAGGTATGTTCTTCCTTTGAGGTAGGAAATCTTTCTATTACATTCATTCTTATTATCCATATCAGTGATGCTCAAATACCCCTATTTAAAATTCGAGTTTGGTCGAATTCGAATAGTAAATTATTCGAGGTCAGTCGAATATTCGAGTCGAATAATTTTTACTATTCGATTCGACCTCGGACTTCGAGCTCACTATTCGAGTCGGTATTCGAGCTCACTATTCGAGCTGACTATTCGAATTGGCCTTAAATAGCTTCCAACACTTGTTTTGAGGGTGAATGATGCAAGAAACATCTTTTTTTCCAAGTAACAACAGCAAGTGATTATGTGGGGATGTTCCTTTAAAAAAAAAATGTGGAAAGAGAAGTTGTGTCCTACATTTTGTTCAGTAGTGTTACTGTATATACTTGTTCTTCTTCTTCTTTATCTTTCTTCTTCTTCTAGATCTTCTTCTTCTATATCTTCTTCTTCTTCTTCTTCTTCTTCTTCATCATCATCTTCTTCTTCTTCTTCTTCATCATCTTCTTCTTCATCTTCTTCTTCATCTTCATCTTCATCTTCTTCTTCATCTTCATCTTCTTCATCTTCTTCTTCTTCATCTTCTTCATCTTCTTCTTCTTCTTCTTCTTCTTCATCTTCTTCTTCTTCATCTTCTTCTTCTTCATCTTCTTCTTCTTCATCTTCTTCATCTTCTTCTTCTTCATCTTCTTCTTCATCTTCTTCATCTTCTTCTTCTTCTTCTTCATCTTCTTCTTCTTCATCTTCTTCTTCTTCATCTTCTTTTTCATCTTCTTTTTCATCTTCTTCTTCATCTTCTTCTTCATCTTCTTCTTCATCTTCTTCTTCATCTTCTTCATCTTCTTCTTCTTCATCTTCTTCTTCATCATCTTCACGTATTTCTCTTTTCAATTTTTTTTTAAAGAAATGCAGCTATTTTTGAGCGTAACAAATAGCTGGTGGGCGCACGCATGTTGGAAGCGCCATTGTATGTGCTCCCTGGCAGTGGAAACACAAAGACAGCAGGAGGTAAATTCAGCAGCAGGAGGAGGAGGATGAGTGTGTGGCAGCAGGCAGTCAATGAGGCAGGCAGCTCGCCGTGACATAATAGCCCTGGTACCTAGCGGTGATACCAGGGCTGTAAATAAACACAACAGGAGGTCCCAGACAGCGGTCGTGCAGCCCACATTGTGTCCAATACACAACTGGGACAACACAGTTTTCAACCCGGGCACCTCAGAAAAATTAAACCTTTTTTTTTTAATGGTTTTTTGGTTTTTGGTTTTACAACCAATATAGCTATTGTTTGACGTAATAGCTGGTGGCAGAGTGGCAGCAGAAGAAGGTAATGCTGTGTACCCTGGCAGTGGGAAACACAGACAGACAGCAGAAGGGCAGTACACAGCAGCCCACTGTAGGTGTAAAATGTGTGGCTGCAGGCGACGTAATAGTCAAAGTGAACCAGGCTGGCTTAGTGAGCAGGAGCCAGGAGGTGGTAAAGGGTGGTAAGGCACATTAACGATGGTTCCGGCAGCCAGTTCATGTCCCCCTCTCGCCGACAACAGGGGCCAGGAACTCGCCTTCCACCCACGCCTGGTTCATCTTGAGAAACGTCAGTCTGTCCACAGACTTGTGAGACAGACGTGAGCGTTTCTCGGTGACCACGCCACCAGCTGCACTGAAGCAGCGCTCGGACAGCACGCTGGAAGGGGGGCAGGACAGCACTTCCAGGGCGTACTGCGCCAGCTCGCTCCAGATCTCCATGCGCTTGACCCAATACTCCATGGGATCAACAGGGGCATCGCTGTCAAGCCCGCTGTACGACCCCATGTAGTCAGCCACCATGCGGGTCAGGCGCTGGCTGTGACCGGAGGAGGATGCTGCTGCATGCATCTCCTCTCTAGTCACTGCTGCCGGAGCCTCTACAGTCCTGTAGAGCTCGTGGCTGAGAGACAGCAGGTCTGTGGGGCGCTTGCTGCTGCTGGATGCAGGCACCTGCTGCTGCCTCTGTGCTGGCTGCTGGACAGTGGGGGCGGAAGGCTGGGGGAAGGCTTCCTCCAAGCGCTCAACAAGGGCCTGCTGCAAGCTCCTTATTTGTTGCGCTGGGTCTCCTCCTGCAGGCGGCAGGAACTGGCTCAACTTCCCCTTGAGGCGTGGGTCCAACATCATGCTGATCCAGATCTCCTCCCTCTGCTTCATCTGGATCACCCTGGGGTCCCTGCGCAGGCACGTCAGCATGTGCGCTGCCATTGGGAAGAGGCGGGCCACGTCTGCTGGCACATCGACGTCAGTGCTGTCCTCATCCTCCTCCTCTGCCGCCTCATCCTCTCTCCACCCCCGCACCAACTCAGCTGCGCTGTGCTGATCCCCCTCATCAGCAGCCAGGTCAGGGACCTCCACCAAGTCCTCCTCCTCCTCCCCCTCAGAGGTGGACTGCGCAGCTGGTTGCCGCTCCTGCTGGTCCAAGGCTGCCGCTCCCTGTTCCAGCAAAGCATCGAGGGCCCTGTTCAGCAGAGAAACCAGGGGCACCCACTCGCAGACCATAGCATGGTCCCTGCTCACCATGTTTGTGGCCTGCAGGAAGGGAGCCAGCACAAAGCACACCTGCTGCATGTGCCTCCAGTCATCATCGGGGACGATGGACGGGATGTTGCTGGTCTTGTCCCTTCTCTGAGCTGCGGAAACAGTGGCCAGGGCAAGGTACTGTTTGACAGCGCGCCTCTGTTCAACCAGACGCTCCAACATCGCCAGGGTGGAGTTCCAGCGAGTCGGAACGTCAAGGATCAGCCGATGGCGTGGCAGATCCAGCTCCTTTTGCACGTCTTCCAGGCTCGCACAGGCTGCAGCCGAGCGCCGGAAGTGACGCACAACATTCCTTGCCGTTTCCAGCAGTTCGCCCATCCCCTGGTAGGTGCGCAGGAACTTCTGCACCACCAGGTTCAGCACGTGGGCAAGACAGGGGATGTGGGTCAGGTTTCCCCTGTCTATTGCGGCAACCAGATTGGCCCCATTGTCGGCCACCACCTCTCCGACTCTGAGGCCTCTGGGGGTCAGCCAAATCCTCTCCTGCTCCTGGAGTTTGGCCAACACATGGGTTGCCGTCAGCTTGGTCTTCCCAAGGCTGACCAAGTGCAGCAGCGCTTGGCAGTGGCGGGCCTTCACGCTGCTGCTGAGGCGGGGGGTTTGGCCAGGTGTGCCGGAGGATGGCAGAGGATCGGAGGAACCTGCTGCAGTTCCCCTGAGCCTGCGGGGTGGCACCACCCACTGTGTTGCTGCTGCTGCTGTGCCCGCTGCTGCTCTCCCATCCTCACCCCCTTCCACCAAGCTGACCCAGTGGACAGTGAAGGACAGGTAGCGGCCTGTCCCGAAGCGGCTGCTCCAGGAGTCCATGGTGACGTGGACCCTTTCACCAACCGCGTGCTCCAGCCCTCGCTCCACATTGGCCATCACAAAGCGGTGCAGTGCAGGAATGGCCTTGCGGGCAAAGAAGTGTCTGCTGGGGAGCTGCCAGTCTGGGGCTGCGCAAGCAAGCAGCGCACGAATGTCGCTCCCCTCCTGCACGAGCGTGTACGGCAGGAGTTGGGAGCACATGGCCCGTGCCAGCAAGCCGTTCAGCTGCCGCACGCGACGGCTGCTGGGAGGCAGAGCCCTAACCACCCCCTGGAAGGACTCGCTCAAAAGGCTCTGGCGTGGCCTTTTGCTGACACGGGAATCAGCAGACACAGCGGAGGAGGCCACTGAGGACTGGCTGCCAGAACAGGCCTCAGTGTCGGCGGCAGGAGTTGCAGAGGGGGGAGGAGCAGTGCGTTTCCGCACTCCTGCTGGTGCTGCTGGAGGAGCAGGAGGGCGGGTGGCTGCTGTTGCTGCTGCTGCTGCTGCTGAAGGCTGTGCAGTGATGGGTGTGGTGCCACTGCCAGCACCAGATGCCTTCAGCCTCTGGAACTCCTCATGCTGGTGGAAATGTTTAGCCGCAAGGTGGTTGATGAGCGAGCTGGTGCAGAACTTTAAGGGGTCTGCACCTCTGCTCAACTTCCGCTGACAGTGGTTGCAAGTGGCGTACTTGCTGTACACAGTGGGCATGGTGAAATATCGCCAGATTGGTGACTTAAACATCCCCCTACGGCATGGAAGCGCTGCTGCCTGTCTCCCTGTGGTGGTTGGGGGGGGGGGGCTTGGGTGCGGCTGGTGGTGGTACTGGCAGATGCTGCTGCTGCTGAGCCTGAGACACCAGCAGGCTGTGGGACCTGCCTACTGCTGCTGCCAATGCTTGCAATGATGCGCCTCCTTGCAAGGCCCACAAGAGCATCCTCCTCCTCCTCCTCAGAGCTGCTGAGGACGACATCCCCTGGAGGTGGTGGCACCCAGTCTCTGTCTGTCACCGGGTCATCATCATCCTCCCCCTCCTGAAACATGTCCTGCTGGGATGAGGACCCCCCAAACTCCTCTCCTGATGCATGGATGGGCTGCTTGACTGTCGCCACAGTCTTGCTGTCCAATCCCTCATCCCCCAAAGTGCCCATCAGCATCTCCTCCTCAAGATCGCCAACAACAGCAGACAATTTACTCATGATGCCTGGGGTCAAAAGACTGCTGAATGACAGGTCGGCGAGTGACGGTGAACTGGCCTCCTCCCCAGACCCTGCTGGGCGGCTGCTGCGAACAGGGGTGGTGGTGGTGGTGAGGGTGGAGGCCTCGGATGCAGAGCTGATGGCGGGCTGCTCATCCTCCGTCATGAGTTGCACCACAGTGTCTGCATCCTTTTCCTCAATGGGACGTTTCCGACCCGGCTGGAGGAAAATGGGAGCAGGTGCTACACGCTGCTGCTGCTGTGTCTCTGCAGCGTGAGTTGCAGATGCTCCTGCTGGGCGGCGCCCAAGGCGTCCACGGCCAGTGGCTATGGGAGGAATGTTAGCCACTGACGCTGCTGCTGCTGCTGCGGAACTGTGCATGGTGGCGCGCCCGCGGCCGCGGCTTGCCACAATGCTGCTCCCTCTCCTCCTGATTCCCTTGCTGCCCTTCCCCTTGCCCAAACCGCGCTGGCTGCCACTTCCAGACATCTTAAATGTTTTGGGCGTATAGACAAAAGTTTTGTAAAAGGGCGGGTGAAAAGTGGGGTACTTTAATGGAGTGGGTTGGTTGGTGAGGTGACTGAGTGAGTGTCCCCTAGTACAGTAAGTAAGTAGTAACAGTCAGGAAGTACAACTAGCAGTTACAATAATCAGTAGTAATCACAAGTAAATTTAGTGTGTGTACACTCAGACAGTGAGTGCACGCACGCAGGAGCTAGTAGCCTATGAACACAGTGACTGAGTGTCCTAGACTCCTAGTACAGTAAGAGTAAGTAGTAACAGTAAGTAGAACTAACTAATTACAATAATCAATCAGCGATCAGAAGGAAATGGAGTGTGGGTGGTGTGTGTACACTCAGACAGTGAGTGCACGCACGCAGGAGCTAGTAGCCTATGAACACAGTGACTGAGTGTCCTAGACTCCTAGTACAGTAAGAGTAAGTAGTAACAGTAAGTAGAACTAACTAATTACAATAATCAATCAGCGATCAGAAGGAAATGGAGTGTGGGTGGTGTGTGTACACTCAGACAGTGAGTGACCGCACGCAGGAGCTAGTAGCCTATGAACACAGTGACTGAGTGTCCTAGACTGCTAGTACAGTAAGAGTAAGTAGTAACAGTAAGTAGAACTAACTAATTACAATAATCAATCAGCGATCAGAAGGAAATGGAGTGTGGGTGGTGTGTGTACACTCAGACAGTGAGTGACCGCACGCAGGAGCTAGTAGCCTATGAACACAGTGACTGAGTGTCCTAGACTCCTAGTACAGTAAGAGTAAGTAGTAACAGTAAGTACAACTAACTAATTACAATAATCAATCAGCGATCAGAAGGAAATGGAGTGTGGGTGGTGTGTGTACACTCAGACAGTGAGTGACCGCACGCAGGAGCTAGTAGCCTATGAACACAGTGACTGAGTGTCCTAGACTCCTAGTACAGTAAGAGTAAGTAGTAACAGTAAGTACAACTAACTAATTACAATAATCAATCAGCGATCAGAAGGAAATGGAGTGTGGGTGGTGTGTGTACACTCAGACAGTGAGTGACCGCACGCAGGAGCTAGTAGCCTATGAACACAGTGACTGAGTGTCCTAGACTCCTAGTACAGTAAGAGTAAGTAGTAACAGTAAGTAGAACTAACTAATTACAATAATCAATCAGCGATCAGAAGGAAATGGAGTGTGGGTGGTGTGTGTACACTCAGACAGTGAGTGACCGCACGCAGGAGCTAGTAGCCTATGAACACAGTGACTGAGTGTCCTAGACTGCTAGTACAGTAAGAGTAAGTAGTAACAGTAAGTAGAACTAACTAATTACAATAATCAATCAGCGATCAGAAGGAAATGGAGTGTGGGTGG
Organism: Hyperolius riggenbachi; assembly: GCF_040937935.1. Lineage (NCBI taxonomy): Eukaryota > Metazoa > Chordata > Amphibia > Anura > Hyperoliidae > Hyperolius > Hyperolius riggenbachi. Next base: position 370,351,828 of record NC_090651.1, read on the forward strand.
TGTGTGTACACTCAGACAGTGAGTGACCGCACGCAGGAGCTAGTAGCCTATGAACACAGTGACTGAGTGTCCTAGACTCCTAGTACAGTAAGAGTAAGTAGTAACAGTAAGTAGAACTAACTAATTACAATAATCAATCAGCGATCAGAAGGAAATGGAGTGTGGGTGGTGTGTGTACACTCAGACAGTGAGTGACCGCACGCAGGAGCTAGTAGCCTATGAACACAGTGACTGAGTGTCCTAGACTCCTAGTACAGTAAGAGTAAGTAGTAACAGTAAGTACAACTAACTAATTACAATAATCAATCAGCGATCAGAAGGAAATGGAGTGTGGGTGGTGTGTGTACACTCAGACAGTGAGTGACCGCACGCAGGAGCTAGTAGCCTATGAACACAGTGACTGAGTGTCCTAGACTCCTAGTACAGTAAGAGTAAGTAGTAACAGTAAGTAGAACTAACTAATTACAATAATCAATCAGCGATCAGAAGGAAATGGAGTGTGGGTGGTGTGTGTACACTCAGACAGTGAGTGACCGCACGCAGGAGCTAGTAGCCTATGAACACAGTGACTGAGTGTCCTAGACTCCTAGTACAGTAAGAGTAAGTAGTAACAGTAAGTACAACTAACTAATTACAATAATCAATCAGCGATCAGAAGGAAATGGAGTGTGGGTGGTGTGTGTACACTCAGACAGTGAGTGACCGCACGCAGGAGCTAGTAGCCTATGAACACAGTGACTGTCTGACTGAGTGTCCTAGACTCCTAGTACAGTAAGAGTAAGTAGTAACAGTAAGTACAACTAACTAACAATAATCTATCAGTAATCAGAAGGAAATAGAGTGTGTGTACACACAGACAGTGAGTGAGTGCACACACGCAGGAGCTAGCTAGTAGCCTATAAACAGTGACAGTCAGTGAGTGTCCTACTCCTAGTACAGTATAACTACAATACTATTAGTAAAGGACAGCAGAAATACTGGTATAGATGAGAGAAATAAACAGAGGACAGCTGCCCACAGAGGCAAGGCCCCCCTGAGGCCTAAACCTGTAAGCTTGCAGCAGCTGCCTGTCTCTAATGTAACACACAAGCTACTAACTAAAATACAATGTCTATCTAACTAACAACAATATAGGTGTATATGGCAGGTGTAGGTGAGCAAAAACGCTAGGTAAATGATCACAATAGAGCACTTGCTAAGCCAAAGCACAAAGGAGCAACTCTCTCTCTGTACAAGTCTCAGGCAAGCATGGAGAAACGGAACATGGCGGCCGCTATTTATAGGGTAGGGGCTGGCCAGGGTCCCCCTCTGTGATTGGCTGCCGTCAGAGGGCCTGGGAGCCCTCTGATTGGCTCTAAGGACATCAATCTGGGCTATGACGCTATTCGAGCTCGGTACCGAGCTCGAATAGCGCCGTTTGCTCGAATAGCTCGAATAGTGAATGGGCTATTCGAGTGTACTCGGATAGCCCATTCGAATAGCTACAGCTATTCGGAGCTCGAATACCGAGCTCGGATAGCTGAAAAAGAGCTCGAATATTCGAGCTACTCGAATATTCGAGCTCTGCTGAGCACCACTAATCCATATTCCATTTTTAGGGCCGCCTCTTCCCTCCTAATTTAGTTGTGACTTGGATTATTGGATAGTGGAAGGATTGCTTGATTATCTGGTGTTAAATAGTTTTATCCAATGTGTTGTAATCATGTGATGGAATTTATGAATGGATACTTACTCAGCAGCTGGAACAATCCTTACATCACTTTGTTTCCTTGATTAGTTTGTGTTTGCTCTTTAGTGGCATTTGCACATATTGATTGATTGGTGCAGGACGCCCACAGTGTGTTTTTTATAAACATAGCAGTGATAAGGTCCTCCCGTATATAAGACCAACCAGCCAGCCCGCAGTCACATATCCCAAGCATCCCAAACATGACCCCCTTCCTAGTGCTGGCACTGCTGGTTGCTGGAGGTAAGTGTGGGGAGAACAGGGTACTATTTCCTACTTTTAGTAATGTGGTAGTCTGTTATTATTCAGGAAAATGTGTAGGAGCAGTGTGCGATATAGTGGAAGTTAAGAAGCCATGTTATATAAATTCAGTTTATTGAGAGGAATTTTTAAACTGAGAGGAATCTTTTTTCTCAAAGTATAGTTTGGACAATCTACTGCAGTATAATATAAAACAAGGGTCAGTTTATAAGACACATGCTAAGAGTTTTATTGACAACTCAAAGCACCGTTGATGTGTTTCGTTGGTAATACCGCTTCATCAGGAAGGGTGCCAAGTGAGTATCAGTGGAGCATGTAACTAAAAAACTCAAACCTAAGTTTATGTACAAAAGAAATTCTAATCTTTCTGGAGGTCTCAAAAATCAATGTAATAACTCCATCGTAAAGTTTGCACCTGCCTCTAAAAACAACATGCCAAAATGTAGACAAAATCTTCCACGCAGTGGTGTACCTAAGGAGCTATGGGCCCCAGTGCAAGCTTTACCTTGGGCCCCCCAAGCACTCTATACAGAACAAGGGATATGGTACGCCAAAACTTGCCAAGGACAACTACAGCGTCAGAGGTGCAGGGGGGGGGGGCGTGTTAATGATAACCACTATTCATAGCATCATATGGTAGTTTATACAGCACAATCTATATTAAAGGGAACCTGAAGTGAGAGGTATATGGAGGATGCCATCTTTAGTTGCCTGACTGCTGAGCTGATGTAATGCCTCTGAAGCTGCCTCCCTCAACCCTACCTACTAAATTCAGGCCAAAGTATTTCATAATATACTGAAAATTATCATTATGTGATATGAATGATATTGTATTATATTATGTTTAAAGAGAACCCGAGGTGTGTTTAAAGAATGTTACCTGCATACAGAGGCTGGATCTGCCTATACAGCCCAGCCTCTGTTGCTATCCCAAACCCCACTAAGGTCCCCCTGCACTCTGCAATCCCTCATAAATCACAGCCTGCTGTGAGGCTGCGTTTACATCTGTAGTGTCAGCCTCAGCTGCTCCCCCGCCTCCTGCATAGCTCCGGTCCCTGCCCCTGTCCCTTCCCTCCAATCAGCAGGGAGGGAAGGGATGCAGGCGGGGACTGGAGTTCTGCAGGAGGCGGGGAGAGCAGCAGACTGACACTATAGAGATAAACACAGCCAGCTCTGACAAGCTGTTTGTCAGCAGCGTGGCTGTGATTTATGAGGGATTGCAGAGTGCAGAGGGACCTTAGGGGGGTTTGGGATAGCAACAGAGGCTGGGCTGTATAGGCAGATCCAGCCTCTGTATGCAGATAATATTCTTCAAACCCACCTCGGGTTCTCTTTAATCATGTATTTTGTTATCCAGCATCCAGCTGTGGAGTCTCCAAAACCCCGCCCTCCATATCCCGAGTGGTAAACGGGGAGGAAGTGGTGCCGCACAGCTGGCCGTGGCAGGTGAGTGACTTTACAAAACACGTAATACCTCTAATATCTGTATATTTATAGCCAGGTGTGAATGTTATTCCACCAATCATTTGCGATTGTTTTATTTACTGCACAGAGAGTCATTTTAGCTTGAGAATCACAGAAGTGATGCAAAGTCTAATGTAAAGTGTAGTGTTGGAGCATCTGGTCAGTAATGGTACATTCTCCTGGGAAATTCTCCTTCTGATAAAGCTGTTAAGGAGCTCTGGCCTGGTCTCAGACACGCCTCTTGTAGACTTACGGAGCTTCTTTTTATGTGATGATGTCACTTTATTGCTCCTCCCACACAACTGCCTAAAAGGGCGATTCCTGGGAAGCTTTTTTTCAGGGAACCTTTTAGAACTGTTCAGTTTTTCTTACTTGAATTTTTTAATGTCTAAGCATTTAAAGAGGAAATATATTCAAGAAAATACATTGCATGTTCTTGATATGCACAATAAGGGAAAGAGGCGCCCTGATTTGAATAAAAGCTTTTAAAACCAGTTTAAAAACGAAAAAGAAAAATGAGGTATCTTACCTCAATGACGAAATCTCTGTAAACTTACAAAAGATTTTTATTTGAGCACAGGCAACGCGTTTCGCGGGTCTGAGCCCGTTTCCTCAGGCCAATACAGTGCCTAGAACAGCAGAAAGAGTTCCTCAATGTACATACATATACATATTTCATAAAAAATTATAAAAATAATAACGGTCAGAGTACATATATAAATGAATAAATAGCATAACATGATTTAATTTGGCAGATTTATCCATGCCCTAATAGTTGATTCCATGCTGTGCATATGCAAACGCATATTTATGCGCACGCACACACACATCAAAGAGAACACACTACTGTATCTCATATCTAAGGGCAAACTTGATGGTTTAGTCTAAGCTCCATTTGCCGTAATGCACAATACCATTATTATTATGCACCTTCTAGATGAATGATAAATATATAATATATATAGATATATATATGGAAAAAATAAATTATATACAGACCAAGGAAGAAAAAAAAAAAAAAAAAAGCTGGGGGGGGGGGGGGGGGGGGGGTTCCATTGATGATAATGTATGCATCATCAATTAAAAAGAACTAGGAACATAGTGGATAGTGTTCGAAAATTAGCCATGCGCCCATAGGAATGATATAATATAAAACACAGATATCTAGCAATGTATAAAAAATATAAACATATATATACACATATATACACATACATACATACACAACAACATAGGAAATACTAAAAACTTGGCCAGTTCTAAACAAAGACAAAATCCAGGCAGCGCTGCAAGCATTTCACAGTGTTGCTCTGCATAAGTAAAAGGAACTGGTCACTGACTTTTAAAAGCATTGCAGTACATTGTGCACAGCATAATACATGTTCAGTCAGCAGGGGGAGTAAAAAGGCAGGATACAATGGAGACCAGAAAACAACGTTGTAATACTCACCAAATGACAGAAATCATGTAGCATAGGGAGCCTCTACAGGACATTCCCTGTCTCTGCATTATATAACCTTACTTGATTTGTTTAAGCAGCTGCAGGTCTGCACACTCTCAGCAGATTAGGGAAGGGGAGGGTGCGTGATGATGTAATTACAGGAAGTAGTGGTGGGGCCATATTGGAAAGGGGCATAGCATAGGAAGGCAATGCATTTTGCCAGTCCTACGCTGGATTCATAGAAAAGATAGGACCAGGAGTTGATGTATTAAATTATTTGGCCACTAGATGGCGATGGGACTTTCTCATTAGCATCTCATTGCTAGTGGACTGGATTTCTGTTACTTATAGTGATAGATTTTGACAGTTAGTTGGTGAAAGACAAAATATATATTAAAATACATTGGTGCAATAGTGGATTATTTAGATAAATATCTAATAGTTACCACTAACTATTAGATATTTATCTAAATAATCCACTATTGCGCCAATGTATTTTAATATATATTTTGTCTTTCACCAACTAACTGTCAAAATCTATCACTATGAGAACAGAAATCCAGTCCACTAGCAATGAGATGCTAATGAGAAAGTCCCATCGCCATCTAGTGGCCAAATAATTTAATACATCAACTCCTGGTCCTATCTTTTCTATGAATCCAGCGTAGGACTGGCAAAATGCATTGCCTTCCTATGCTATGCCCCTTTCCAATATGGCCCCACCACTACTTCCTGTAATTACATCATCACGCACCCTCCCCTTCCCTAATCTGCTGAGAGTGTGCAGACCTGCAGCTGCTTAAACAAATCAAGTAAGGTTATATAATGCAGAGACAGGGAATGTCCTGTAGAGGCTCCCTATGCTACATGATTTCTGTCATTTGGTGAGTATTACAACGTTGTTTTCTGGTCTCCATTGTATCCTGCCTTTTTACTCCCCCTGCTGACTGAACATGTATTATGCTGTGCACAATGTACTGCAATGCTTTTAAAAGTCAGTGACCAGTTCCTTTTACTTATGCAGAGCAACACTGTGAAATGCTTGCAGCGCTGCCTGGATTTTGTCTTTGTTTAGAACTGGCCAAGTTTTTAGTATTTCCTATGTTGTTGTGTATGTATGTATGTGTATATATGTGTATATATATGTTTATATTTTTTATACATTGCTAGATATCTGTGTTTTATATTATATCATTCCTATGGGCGCATGGCTAATTTTCGAACACTATCCACTATGTTCCTAGTTCTTTTTAATTGATGATGCATACATTATCATCAATGGAACCCCCCCCCCCCCCCCCCCCCAGCTTTTTTTTTTTTTTTTTTTTTCCTTTTCTTCCTTGGTCTGTATATAATTTATTTTTTCCATATATATATCTATATATATTATATATTTATCATTCATCTAGAAGGTGCATAATAATAATGGTATTGTGCATTACGGCAAATGGAGCTTAGACTAAACCATCAAGTTTGCCCTTAGATATGAGATACAGTAGTGTGTTCTCTTTGATGTGTGTGTGCGTGCGCATAAATATGCGTTTGCATATGCACAGCATAGAATCAACTATGAGGGCATGGATAAATCTGCCAAATTAAATTCATGTTATGCTATTTATTCATTTATATATGTACTCTGACCAGTATTATTTTTATAATTTTTTATGAAATATGTATATGTATGTACATTGAGGAACTCTTTCTGCTGTTCTAGGCACTGTATTGGCCTGAGGAAGCGGGCTCAGACCCGCGAAACGCGTTGCCTGTGCTCAAATAAAAATCTTTTGTAAGTTTACAGAGATTTCGTCATTGAGGTAAGATACCTCATTTTTCTTTTTCGTTTTTAAACTGGTTTTAAAAGCTTTTATTCAAATCAGGGCGCCTCTTTCCCTTATTGTGCATAGTTATACCCCCGTACATGTTTGTCCGAGGGGTGGTGACAGAACACCCGTTGTTTTACCACGGTTAATGTTTTGTGCATCCTTTTTCATCTAAGAGAGCGACCGCAACCAGGTCCGTCCAGGACCACCCCGAGTGGAGTCGGGTTTATGGTCTCCACCTGCTTCCTGTGGTCGGTTGCCCCTTGCAACCCTCCTTTGTGAGTAGCCCTTTCAATCAATTGATTTCTCCACACACCTACTATTGACATACTGCACTATCGGGCTCCCTTTTTTGTCTCCTGTATCTTTTTTTTTTTCCCATAGGGTGCCAAGACACCCCAACCACGAATGTTCTTGATATGATCATTCAAAATGAATATCAGAAAGTAGACTTTTTTTTTTAGCTAGGACTTATGATACTTCGGAGGTTTTTCTAAGAACTTGGCTATACAGGACCATATATATATATATAGATTGATTTAATAACACTGGTTGGAGACTCTGGCCCATATGCAATTAACGTTTTCTCCTGGGAGATAATTTTTCATCTTCTATTTAAATAATTTTCCAGCACTTTTCAACTGGAAAAAAATACCAAACAGTTGGTGAAAAAGTAGTATAAAAATTATTGTGACTATTGTCTTGTTTTCTGGTGGCTTAAAA